>NC_086446.1:323167245-323432245 GCF_028390025.1 Pseudophryne corroboree
AAAACAAAACTATACAAGCGCTCTGTCAGCGTGGTTTGTTCCAAGAGTGGACAACTGGGAAGCAGACTTCCTCAGCAGACACGATCTCCATCCAGGAGAATGGAGCCTCCATCAAGAGGTCTTCACAGAAGTGACAAGTCATTGGGGAATTCCTCAAATAGACATGATGGCGTCTCGTCTCAACAAGAAGCTAAAGAGATATTGTTCCAGGTCGAGAGACCCTCAAGCAATAGCAGTGGACGCACTAGTGACACCTTGGGTGTTTTCGGTCGGTGTACGTGTTTCCTCCGCTTCCACTCATTCCAAAAGTGATAAAGATCATAAGAAGAACAAAGGTTCAAGCGATCCTCATTGTTCCAGATTGGCCAAGGAGGGCTTAGTGTCCAGATCTTCAGAAATTATTCATAGGAGATCCCTGGCCTCTTCCCCTGAGGGAGGATCTGTTACAGCAGGGGCCGTGCGTGTTCCAAGACTTACCGCGACTTCGTTTGACGGCTTGGAGGTGAACGCCGGATCCTAGCCCGAAAGGGTATTCCCAAGAAAGTCATCCCTACTCTTATTCAGGCCAGGAAAGGCGTAACGTCTAAACATTACCACCATATTTGGAGAAAATACGTGTCTTGGTGTGAATCCAAGAAAGCTCCTACGGGAGGATTTCAGTTAGGACGTTTTCTCCATTTTCTTCAAGCCGGAGTGGATGCGGGCCTAAAGTTGGGCTCAATTAAAAGTTCAAATTTTGGCTTTGTCAGTTTTCTTCCATAAACAATTGGCCTCACTTCCAGAAGTTTAGACAGTCGTGAAAGGCGTATTGCACATCCAACCTCCTTTTGTGCCCCCTGTGGCACCATGGGAGCTTATCGTGGTGTTGCAGTTCCTTCAATCTCATTGGTTTGAACCTTTACAGGAGGTAGAGTTGAAATTCCTTCCTTGGAAAGTGGTCATGCTGTTGGCTTTGGCATCCGCAAGGCGGGTGTCTGAATTGGCGGCCTTGTCTCACAAGAGCCCTTATTTAATCTTCCATGAAGATAGAGCAGAATTGAGGACTCGTCAACAGTTTCTGCCGAAAGTGGTTTCATCGTTCCACTTGAACCAAACTATTGTGGTACCAGTGGCTACTGAGGCCTTGCTGGAATCGAAGCTTCTCAATGTAGTAAGAGCTTTGAAATTTTATGTCGCCAGAACGGCTCAGTTTAGGAAAACAGAGGCTCTGTTTGTCTTGTATGCTCACAATAAAATTGGGGCTCCTGCTTCCAAGCAGTCTATTGCGCGCTGGATCTGTCATACGATTCAGCAGGCTCATTCTACGGCTGGATTGCCGTTACCAAAATCGGTGAAGGCCCATTCTACCAGGAAGGTGGGCTCGTCCTGGGCGGCTGCCCAGGGGGTCTCGGCATTACAACTTTGCCGAGCAGCTACTTGGTCGGGTTCAAACACTTTTGCGAAGTTCTACAAGTTTGATACCCTGGCTAATGAGGACCTCATGTTTGGTCATTCGGTGCTGCAAAGTCATCCGCACTCTCCCGCCCGTTCTAGAGCTTTGGTATAAAACCCCATGGTTCCTGATATGATCCCAGCATCCTCTAGGACGTATGAGAAAATAGGATTTTAATACCTACCGGTAAATCCTTTTCTCTTAGTCCGTAGAGGATGCTGGGCGCCCGTCCCAGTGCGTACTATATCTGCAGCTATTGGCTGTGGTTACACACCGGTTGTGTTACGATTTTTGTCAGCATATTGCTGCAAATTCTTCATGCCGTTGGCTTGTGTCCTGTTGAATGCCACGTTCTGCGGCATGCTTGAGGTGTGAGCTGGTAAGATGCTCACCGAGGTTTAACAATAAATCCTTTCCTCGAAATGTCCGTCTCCCTGGGCACAGTTCCTTAAACTGGAGTCTGGTCTGGAAGAGGGGCATAGAGGGAGGAGCCAGGTCACACCATTTGAAAGTCTTAAAGTGCCCATGTCTCCTGCGGATCCTGTCTATACCCCATGGTTCTTGATGTGACCCCAGCATCCTCTATGGACTAAGAGAAAAGGATTTACCGGTAGGTATTAAAATCCTGTTTTCCTCCACTGTGATCAGTAGCTGGAGGATTTGCTGATCCTTGTAGTGCCATTTTGGAGGATCCTGGTCAGTAAGCTCTCTATTTAGAAATACATGCGTGTATAACCCAAAATGGTGTTATAGATGTATCTTCCTACATCTAGCCCAGAGGTTCCCAAACGCGGCCCTCAAGGTACCCCAACGGTCCAAGTTTTAATTGTATCCATGCTTGGCCACATTGGACTTAATTAGCACCTCTGTCAATTTGATTTGATCATCTGTGCTGAGCCATGTATATACCTAAATCATGGACTGTTGGGGTACCTTGAGAACCGCGTTTGGGAACCTCTGATCTAGCCTGAATACGCCATGTAGCCTGAGATGTCTGGCATGAGTGAACCGCAAAGTCCCGTGCAACTCTGCTAATGTCGGGTGTCTCGGTTGCACCACAATACGACTAGGACAAACAAGGAGACTGTGCTGATTCATGTGATATGTGACACATGTATATGTCCTCTTACATATTTGCTCCGTGCGCTACAAGTCACATTACACATAACACTTGAGTGCCATGTGTCTCTGTAGCGTCTTTTTTCTTTTGTTTTGTTTTTTTTCGCAAAAATGTGGCAGCATGCCTATACAGTATTCTGTATCACCGTGATTGTATTTGCATACAAAATGCTATGTGGCATTTCGGATGCAGATATAGCCGCAATTGCACACAAAATATAGACATGCTGCATATCATTTTAATCAACAGGATCTCGTGCATCCTATTGCATTAATTTGTGACTAAGACTCATTTTCGAAGGAAATAACGCAAAAAAAAAGACCTTCGCACTACCGATGCCATGGCTTTAACACCTTCAGTGGTGAATTTTCAATTTAAAAACACACCTGGGGGGGTGTTTTTAAATTGGTGTGGGAGTGGGGGGGGGGGGGGGGGGGAGATGCAGGGAGGGCGAGTGATGGGGCAGGGCGAGGGGAATCGCCTGGTGATTGCCAGCCCCAGCGCTGATTCCCGGCCGCCTTTCGGCGCCTGGGAATCAACATAAGCCATTATACAGCTAAGCCCGCCCCCCCCCCCCCCCACACCCCACCCACCCCCAGGGAATCAGCAGTCAGTATACGTGGAAATCTGTCAGTGCTGGCTACCCTGGAAGATTTCCCTGCATACCACCGAAGGGGTTAGGAGCTGTTTAGCGTGACTGCAGCAAGGATGTAAGAGGACACATCTATATATGGAACAGAACAAACCGTGTCGGACTGGGGCATGAAGGGCCCACCGGGGGAATGCTGTTGTAGGGGCCCATGCTTAAGGGTGTGGCCAAGCTCCAGTGGGGGCATGGCCAGCCACCGCAGAGGTTTGGATAACCATTGCAGAGTACATGTTCTATGCCCCTTGGTTAATGTATAATAAACCAAATGATTGTGAAGTATAATGTAACATATATATATAAAGCATAATTCAAGTATACTGGGATAGTGTGTGGAACCTGATCCCTAGATGAGGAGGAGGGCCCACATGCAGTGGGGCCCACCGGTGGTTTCCCCTGTGGGCCAGTCCGACCCTGAGACCAGAACTTTAACTGGAAAAAAGCTGTGGCTGCTACCTTGTAGCACTTCATATACAGATTCAAAAACTCAGTCGCTCACAGATATACATGTGTCCTTTATCAAATTAATCAGTACAGTCTTGTACGTCCTAGTAGCATTGCGTTGCGACTAAAATGCATATTCAGCAAAAAAGATGCCCAATCTCATACCAAAAGGGGTTGTTTGACGTGACTGAAGCAAAGATGAATGAGGACACATCTGTATTATCTTGTAGTGTAGGATCAACAGAACAGAGGCACCTTGTAGTGTCTGTTGGCTTACCTTATGTTTGCACATATATGTATCTCTGCATTTTATTGTAGGATGTAGGATGCAAGTCTCTTTCCTGGTCTTTTGCAGTGTGTTGGGGGATTTATTTTTTTATTTTTTTATTCTTGTCTAGATTTACCCCTCCTTTTGTATGCACCTGTGGTGGGCCAATAAATTGAGTAAAGTTGAGTACACACCAGGGTGACGGATTTGCCGTCTGTCCGGTCCGCCAATCTATCTGATGATCGGTAGATGCATAGACACTCACCGATCGTTGGCCCGAGTTACATGTGCTCACCCAGTTGTGATGTCAGTCACTGGCGGCCTCTGTAGCAAGTGTACAAACCGCATGATGCACTAATATATCTGCAGACATAAGATGTGATATGTTTCTGAACGACGATGTTCAGACATATAGGCAGTACACCCCCCCCCTGACGCGCCCACGATATATTGGCCATTTAATTGAACTCCTGATATATCGGCCAGTGCGTACCCAGCATTACTTACATTCTGTGTTTCACAGTTCTGTGAACCATGCAGTGCCGTAACTAGACATTTTAGCGCTGTGTGCAAGAAACCGCATCGGCGCCCCCCCCCCTTATTTAAACAGGGCCAGTGCGCGCCGCAAGCATGCCCCAAAAATATGGGGCGTGGCTTCACAGGGAAGGGGCGTGGCCACAAAATAATACCAATTCACGGCAGACAGAGTCCCCTTTTTACACATTACGCAGGTAGAGCACCAGGGGCGGAACTGTGGGAGGCAGTGGAGTCGGCTGCCGCCGGGCTCCTGACCACAAGGGGGCGCATCTCCTCCACTGTCTCCCGCAGCCTGAGAACTGCGCTGCTATTGTGGACGGAGGAGCAGTCACTGACACGGAAGCTGCCTCCTGTAGGGAGAGATGGCACTGGCTGCAGCTAGGGGGAGCTCCAGAGCACAGCTCCTCTTCTAGCCAGCCGAGGGAAGCTCTCTGCTCCGTCAGCCTGATGATGAAAGCCAAAGGTAGACACTGTGTGGGGGGTAGGGGAGAGGTGTATTTGGGGGGAAGCACTGTGTTTTGTGTGTGCTTGTTTTTAAGTGAGGTGTGTGTGTGTTTTTAATGAAAGTTGTGCATTCAAGTAAAAGGCATGTGTGTGAGTGATGTGTGTGTGTGTAAGTGAGAGACATGTGTATGTAAGTGAGAGGCATGTATGTGTGTGTAAGTGGGAGGCATGTGTATGTAAGAGAGACTTGTGTGTGTAAGTGAAAGAGACGTGTGTGTGTGTGTGTGTGTTTAAGTGAATGAGGCGTTTGTGTGTTTTTTATATATATATCTAGTGTTCACGCTAGGTGTCTGCACCTTTTTTTAGACAGATGAATCCCACCCTGCCCGTTTTTGTGCGCCCTACCAACCCGCCGTTTTCTGCCTGCCGTACCCCGCCACGCCGCCAGACCCAGCCGTGCGCCGCCGGACCCGGTAAGCACATGAGAGTCCCCCTGGGCTAAATTAACCTTGTAAGTATTTTGCAGCTGTAAACTTCAGTCTCAGTGCTCTCTACCTGGTGCAGTGTGCCTCAGTGCTCTCTACCTGGTGCAGTGTGCCTCAGTGCTCTCTACCTGGTGCAGTGTGCCTCAGTGCTCTCTACCTGGTGCAGTGTGTCTCAGTGCTCTCTACCTGGTGCAGTGTGCCTCAGTGCTCTCTACCTGGTGCAGTGTGCCTCAGTGCTCTCTACCTGGTGCAGTGTGCCTCAGTGCTCTCTACCTGGTGCAGTGTGCCTCAGTGCTCTCTACCTGGTGCAGTGTGCCTCAGTGCTCTCTACCTGGTGCAGTGTGCCTCAGTGCTCTCTACCTGGTGCAGTGTGCCTCAGTGCTCTCTACCTGGTGCAGTGTGCCTCAGTGCTCTCTACCTGGTGCAGTGTGCCTCAGTGCTCTCTACCTGGTGCAGTGTGCCTCAGTGCTCTGCCTGGCGCAATGTGTATAACGTGCTCTATCTGTCGCAGTGTGTAGGAGGTTCTATCTGGTGCAATGTGTATTAGGTGCACTACCGTGTGGTGTAATGTGAATTGCCACTATTATGAAACAACGCCGCTAGATTTTTGGAGCGCGCCTTCGGCGCGCACTGTCCATGTTTTGGCCCATAGGTATGGGAGCACCAAGCATTATAGTATGTACCTAAGTTTGCCCATCCCTCCCCGTGATCAGCACCCTGCCGTAAAAAAAATCCTACAGTGAACACTAATTATATCGGCACACCACTGCGCCAAAGCATCTCCATCGAGACCTGCTGGCGGGTGAGGGAGCACTGTAGGTGTACTATAATGGTATGCTGGTGTCTGTTTTATTGTAATAACTGACTTGGTGTGCATCCACTTTGTATGTGTATCTATATTACTACTGGGAAAGGTACCTGAGCACGCTGCTACTGTTCACCCTTAGTGCCGGATAGCTACATATGGTATGTGTGTGTATGTGTATATGTAGGGGGGCACCAACATTTATCATGCCTCCGGGCGACTGGGACGAACTTACGCCACTGTAGAGCACCTTACATCCCCCTCCCTACTCTTAGGGTGTAGTGTAGTGTAGTGTAGTGTACTGTAGGGTAGTGTAGAGTACTGAAGTGTAGTGTAGTATAGTGTAGATTAATGTAGTGTGTAGGCACGTTCTGCCTTCCCTCCAGGTGATACTTGTTGTAATTACCCACTAAACAGCCTCATTTACCCTGATCGAGGAGAGGAGGGGGTTAAACAGAAAGAGACCTTCGGTTATTCATAATATGCAGCTTATGCTGCTGCCCTTGGCTGCGAGACATTGGTGTCAGTGTGAGAAAAGCCAGCGCTGAGGTGACCTGTTGAAAGAAGGAGCCGCGCTGCGAGTTACTGCAGCGCTGACAGGCTCCAGTAACTTGCGTCTCTCCCCAGTGTTTACCTGCTCCTGACGAGGCGAATCCAGCGGGGAAGCGGCAGCCGCGGCGTAGAAGGTCCGTGATGATAGGCGCAGCCCACCCTTAGAGGCGGTCCCGGGCAGTACTTGGAGTGCAGTGACTGGCCTCCCCCTGTGCCTGTTCGGAGCGGAGGCGGAGACCAGGAGCTTGCGGCTGCGGGTACCAGGCAAGCGGGCGGAGCGTCAGTCAGTTGGAGGGGAATATGCGGCCACTCGGGGAGTCGAGGTGTATGTAGAAGGTGCAGCCACAGGGCAAATGCACTGTGGGCAATGCACCTTCTGCACACACCTAGTTACGGCACTGGTACACATATACCCCCCAGTGCCAGGTACACATATACCCCCAGTGCCAGTTACACATGTACTCAGTGCCAGGTACACATGTGATGCCCCCCCTGGTTATTTGCCCCCTAAACAGCCCCATATACCCCTGCTCTAAGATGGGGGGAAAGTTGAACAGAGGGACTGTTGGTGTCTGCTAATTGCAGCTTATCCTGCTGCCCTAGGCTGCAAGAAATTGGTAGCAGTGTGAGCACAGCATACACATGGGGATGATCTAGGACACTCTCCCATGCGCACGCTTTACAACTGCTCGTGGCCCTGGTGGGAAGCATCTGGGGACCCAAGACTGAGCTGATATATAGAGGGGCTGCTGAGGACCGTTAGAGCACTGAGGAGATGACTGGCGGGACAGAGTTGCGCTCTGTGTGGCCGCGCCGTCAGGCTCGGGAGTATAGCTAGCCGCAGTACTGATTTGTTCCAGGCTAGACCTAGCAGCGGCTGGGAATCCAAACCATGGAAGCAACAGCCTGTGGGTACATCCTGCCGAGGTGATGGTGGTGACAGGTGGAGGTGCTCCGAGGGGCGGACCTGAGGCGGGACCTAGCAAGCAGTGAACCGGCCTCCTCCCGGGTGACTGGATCAGAGGCGGAGACTGGGAGGTGTATTCGCCAGTGAGATTCACCCATTTTACCACTTAAGGCAAGTGGGAGGAGCAGCTGCACCTGAGTGACATTTTCTGCAGCTTCTACACTGTAAGTGCGCCAGGAGCAGGGAGGGAGCAATCGCAGCCAGCCAATGTGAAGGAGAGGGGCAGCTGAAGCAGCGCTGCCACCAATTACCTAGCGCTGCTGCGGCTCCCAAGTCCCCCTCCCTCCTCCTCCTCCTCCTCCTCCTCCTCCCCTGCCCCCGGAGCTGCTCCTCTCCGGTGGCAACACACACACACGCACGCGCGCGGCTTGTAATGAGTCAGTTTGACTCATTACAGTGCTGCTGACTTTACACTGAGGATGCGGGCAGTTGCGCCCTCAGGGTAACTGCGCTGTGTGCCAGGCACCGCCGGCACACACGTAGTTACGGCCCTGGAACCATGTATGTGATCAGTAGCTGCAGAGTATGTTAATCCTTGTTGTGCTATATTGGAGGATCCTGGGGTTCCTCTAGGTAAGTTAACTCTCAGTTTAGAAATGCATAAATATACAATCCAAAGTAGTGCTATTATCATGTAGCGTAGGACCACCAGAGCAGAGACTCCTTTCCGTGGCTGGTGTCTTACCATGTGTTTACAAATGGGTGTAACAGAGATCTCTGCATTTTATTATTATCTAGGCTGTATGTCTCTTTTGCTAGCCTATTGCAGTTGGCAGGGGGTATTTCTTCTTTATATAAGATGTCATGCCTAAGTGTAGGCTGTGACCAACCCCACATGAACTTGTACAGAGGGGAAGCATTTCTGTTTCCACTTTACAAAAGGATTTGAATAATTGCGTGGAGTCATGATGGGAGAAAGTCTGCTGTAGGTGTTAATTTTTACTACTCATCCTTCCAATCCAAGTTATGTGCTTTGATTACCATTTACTGTAATCTGTGCATATTGCATTCAGCAGTGGAATAAAATTAGTGGGAAAAGGTTAAAAGGTCCCTAGTGACCATAACTCCAAAGTAATTAAGGTATGCGGGGTGCCAGGCAAAAGCATACTCTTATTTCAAACTGTCAGGAACACATGTAGGTGCAGTCTAAACTGCAATAAATTTTGCATACTTATAGGCCCTACACATTAGGCGATTTCACTGAAAGTGAAAATTAATTAATGAACGAGATATCGTTCATATCTTTCAGTGTGTAGGCACCAATGATGAACGATGCGCGGCCCCGTGCTTGTTCATTGTTGGTGCTGGGTCACTTATACATGATGGCCAATATGGACATTCTCGTCCATATTAGCATGCATTGCTATGGGGCCGGGTGCCAGGGGGGGAGTGAAGAAATTTCTCCCCCCCCCCCTCCCTTCCCCACGCCTTGGCGGCATATCGCCTAATGTGTAGGACCCTTTAGTTTTAAAATTCAATAGTCTGCCAAATCCCCTGAATGCAGTTTTCAGGTTGTGGAGCAAAGCGGGCGAGTCAATGATTTGGGCTTGTGGTCATGTGCAAAAAGTGTTAATTTGTGTTCCTGACGTGCTAAATGGATTTCAGAAATATTTTGGTAAAATTTGATGGCTGTCACCAAAGCCTCCATACACAACACAAATGACAGAGGCGACAATGGGCCCCCCCATCTGGTACCAATTCATAGAAAGCAGTTAGTAACCCGACAGACGAGATCCCGGTGGTCGATATACCGACGCCGGGATCCTGAAGTACGAGGCAATGCTGGCATCAAGATACCGACGCCGCACAGGATGGGGGGGGGGGAGGGTTAGGAGGTTAGGTTTAGGCAGAAGAAGGGGGGTTAGGGTCAGGCTGCGGGGCCAGGAAGTTTAGGGTTAGGCACCAGGGAGGGAGGGTTAGGGCTAGGCACATAGAAGGGAGGTTAGGGTTAGGCATCAAGCAGGTAGGGTTAGGTTTAGGCAGCAGGGAAGGGAGGGTTAGGCACAAAGCGGGGAGGGTTAGGGTTATGCACCACCAGAGAAGGTTTGGGTTAGGCATCCACAAGGGAGGGTTAGGGGGGGGGGGGGTGTTAGGAGGTTAGGTTTAGGCAGAAGAAGGGGGGTTAGGGTCAGGCTGCAGGGCCATGAAGGTTAGGGTTAGGCACATAGAAGGGAGGTTAGGGATAGGCATCAAGCAGGGAGGGTTAGGTTTAGGCAGCGGGGAAGGGAGGGATAGGCACAAAGCGGGGAGGGTTAGGGTTATGCACCACCAGAGAAGGTTAGGGTTGGGCATCCACAAGGGAGGGTTAGGGTAGGGGGCAGAGGAGGTTTAGGGAGCTAACTGGGGGGCTGTCGGAATTCTGATGGATGGGATGCCGCTGTCTGTAGTCTAACCGCCGGCATCCTGTCCATCGGCAAACAATACTGATCCCCAATTCTTATGTCAAAGGCCAAGATTATTTGGAGACCGGTGTGTCCCAAGGCCACGGCCAACACAAAACCAACCTGATCTCCATGAATCAACTGAGAGAGAAAAAACTGTACGTGATTTGCTAGAAGTTTAGCATACTGTATAGCCCCATATCAATAAAAACAATAGAGGTAAGGTGCCACTTGCGCTTGTGAGCAATAATAGTAAAAGGGTCACGAATAGACCTATAAAAACACTCCCTTAATATTTTAGGGTGTCAGCTAACCCCTAAGTATTTAAGCATCGGTAAAAATGCTATACATAGAAATATGGATATAGGGATAGGGGTGTCAGCGACCCATGGTGTTTATAACATTAAAAAAGAGGCTAAAATGAAGATAAACCCGGATTAGGGACTGGAAAATATGAATCTTAATATTGAGCAAAATAAGCCAAAATACGATTTTAAACCTACCGGTAAATCTTTTTCTCGTAGTCCGTAGAGGATGCTGGGGACTCCGTAAGGACCATGGGGTATAGACTGGCTCCGCAGGAGTCATGGGCACTTTAAGAAAGACTTTAGGTATGGGTGTGCACTGGCTCCTCCCTCTATGCCCCTCCTCCAGACCTCAGTTAGAGAAACTGTGTCCAGAGGAGATGGACAGTACGAGGAAAGGTTTTTTGTTAATCCAAGGGCAAGATTCATACCAGCCACACCAATCACACCGTATAACTTGTGTATCCATTAAACAGTTAACAGTATGAAAAAACAACTTAGCATCAGTCCAAAACTGATGAAACTATAACATAACCCTTATGTAAGCAAAACCTATATACAAGTCTCGCAGAAGTAGTCCGCACTTGGGACGGGCGCCCAGCATCCTCTACGGACTACGAGAAAAAGATTTACCGGTAGGTTTAAAATCTTATTTTCTCTTACGTCCTAGAGGATGCTGGGGACTCCGTAAGGACCATGGGGATTATACCAAAGCTCCCAAACGGGGGGAAGAGTGCGGATGACTCTGCAGCACCGATTGAGCAAACAGGATGTCCTCCTCAGCCAGGGTATCAAACTTATAGAACTTTGCAAAGGTGTTTGAACCTGACCAAGTAGCAGCTCGGCACAGTTGTAGTGCCGAGACCCCTCGGGCAGCCGCCCAAGACGAGCCCACCTTCCTAGTGGAATGGGCCTTAACCGATTTTGGTAACTGCAATCCAGCCGTAGAATGCGCCTGCTGAATCGTGTTGCAGATACAGATAGTCTGCTTTGAAGCAGGGGCGCCAACCTTGTTGGCTGCATATAGGACAAACAGTGCTTCTGTTTTTCTGACTCTAACCGTTCTGGCCACGTAAATTTTCAAAGCCCGGACTACATCAAGGGACTCTGAATCCTCCAAGTCTCGCGTAGCCACAGGCACCACAATAGGTAGGTTCATATGAAAAGATGACACCACCTTAGGCAAGAACTGAGGACGGGTCCGCAATTCCGCCCTATCCATATGGAAAACCAGATAGGGGCTTTTTTGAAACAAAGCCGCCAATTCCGACACTCGCCTAGCCGAAGCCAAGGCTAATAACATGACCACCTTCCAAGTGAGATATTTTAACTCCACCGTTTGAAGTGGTTCAAACCAGTGCGACTGAAGGAAACTCAACACCACGTTAAGGTCCCAAGGTGCCACCGGAGGTATAAAAGGAGGCTGAATATGCAGCACTCCCTTCACAAAAGTCTGTACTTCTGAGAGAGAAGCCAATTCTTTTTGAAAGAAAATGGATAAAGCCGAAATCTGAACCTTAATGGATCCTAATTTTAGGCCCAAATTCACTCCAGTCTGTAGGAAGTGAACGAAACGGCCCAGATGGAATTCTTCCATAGGAGCATTCCTGGCCTCACACCAAGAAACATATTTTCGCCATATCCGGTGATAATGTTTCGCTGTCACGTCTTTCCTAGCCTTTATCAGAGTAGGGATTACCTCATCCGGAATGCTCTTTTCCGCTAGGATCCGGCATTCAACCGCCATGCCGTCAAACGCAGCTGCGGTAAGTCTTGGAACAGACAGGGCCCCTGTTGCAACAGGTCCTGTCGCAGAGGAAGAGGCCACGGATCTCCCGTGAGCATTTCCAGCAGATCCGGATACCAGGCCCTTCGTGGCCAATCTGGAACAATGAGAATTGTTCTCATTCCTCTTTTTCTTATTATTCTCAACACCTTGGGTATGAGAGGAAGAGGAGGAAACACATAGACCGACTGGAACACCGACGGTGTCACTAGGGCGTCTACTGCTACCGCCTGAGGGTCTTTTGATCTGGCGCAATACCTCTGTAGCTTTTTGTTGAGGCGAGACGCCATCATGTCTATCTGGGGCAATCCCCACTGACTTGCAATCTGTGCGAAGACTTCCTGATTAAGTCCCCACTCTCCTGGATGCAGGTCGTGTCTGCTGAGGAAGTCTGCTTCACAGTTGTCCACTCCCGGAATGAACACTGCTGACAGTGCGCTTACATGATTTTCCGCCCAGCGAAGAATCCTGGTGGCTTCCGCCATTGCCACTCTGCTCCTTGTGCCGCCTTGGCGGTTTACATGAGCCACTGCGGTGATGTTGTCTGACTGGATCAGAACTGGTTGGTCGCGAAGTAAGTTCTCCGCTTGACGTAGGGCGTTGTATATGGCCCTCAGTTCCAGGATGTTGATGTGAAGACAAGTCTCTTGACTTGTCCAAAGTCCTTGGAAGTTTCTTCCCTGTGTGACTGCTCCCCACCCTCTGAGGCTCGCGTCCGTGGTCACCAGGCTCCAGTCCTGAATGCCGAACCTGCGGCCTTCAAAAAGGTGAGCACTCTGCAGCCACCACAGGGTGATCAGCTGATGAATTTGTAGATGTGACCCGGACCACTTGTCCAATAGGTCCCATTGGAAAGTCCTTGCATGGAACCTGCCGAAGGGAATGGCTTTGTATGTTGCCACCATCTTTCCCAGTACTTGAGTGCAATGATGTACTGACACTTGTTTTGGCTTCAATAGGTTCTTGACTAGAGTCATGAGTTCCTGAGCTTTTTCTATCGGAAGAAAAACCCTTTTCTGGTCTGTGTCCAGAATCATGCCCAAGAAGGTCAGATGAGTCGTAGGAACCAGCTGCGACTTCGGGATATTGAGAATCCAGCCGTATTGCTGTAACACCTTCAGTGAAAGTGACACGCTGTTCAGTAACTACTCTCGTGATCTCGCTTTTATGAGGAGATCGTCCAAGTATGGGATAATTGTGACACCCTGCTTGCGCAGGAGCACCATCATTTCCGCCATTACCTTGGTGAAAATCCTCGGGGCCGTGGAAAGCCCAAACGGCAACGTCTGAAATTGGTAATGACAATCCTGTACCGCAAATCTCAGGTACGCCTGGTGAGGTGGATAAATGGGAACATGAAGGTATGCATCCTTTATGTCCAGAGATACCATAAAATCCCCCCCTTCCAGGCTGGCGATGACCGCTCTGAGCGATTCCATATTGAACTTGAACCGTTTTAAGTATAGGTTCAGGGATTTTAAATTCAAAATGGGTCTGACCGAACCGTCCTGTTTCGGGACTACAAACAGAGTTGAGTAGTATCCCTTCCCTCTTTGAAGCAGGGGAACCTCGACCACCACTTGTTGAAGACACAATTTGTGAATAGCATTTAACACTATCTCCCTTTCTAGGGGAGAAGTCGGTAGAGCCGATTTGAAAAACCGGCGAGGAGGCACCCCTTCGAATTCCAGCTTGTATCCCTGAGAAACAATTTCCATTGCCCAGGGATCCACCTGTGAGTGAACCCAGATGTGGCTGAAAAGTCGAAGACGTGCCCCCACTGGGGTGGACTCCCTCAGTGGAGCCCCAGCGTCATGCGGTAGATTTTGCAGAGGCCGGAGAGGACTTCTGTTCCTGGGAACTAGCTGTGTTGTGCAGCTTTTTTCCTCTGCCCTTACCTCTGGCAAGAAAGGACGATCCACGTACTCTTTTGCTTTTATTTGACCGAAAGGACTGCATTTGATAATGTGGCGCTTTCCTAGGCTGTGAGGGAACATAAGGCAAAAAATTCGATTTACCTGCCGTAGCTGTGGAGACGAGGTCCGAGAGACCTTCCCCAAACAATTCCTCACCCTTGTAAGGTAAAACCTCCATATGCCTCTTTGAGTCGGCATCACCTGTCCATTGCCGGGTCCATAAGACTCGCCTAGCAGAAATAGACATAACGTTTATTCTGGAACCCAGTAGACTAATGTCTCTTTGAGCATCTCTCATATATAAGACAGCATCTTTTATATGCCCTAGGGTCAATAAAATGGTATCCTTATCTAGGGTCTCAATTTCCGCTGGAAAGGAATCTGTCCATGCTGCTACAGCGCTACAAACCCAGGCCAACGCAATTGCCGGTCTGACTAATGTACCAGAATGTGTGTAAATGGACTTCAAGGTAACTTCCTGCTTGCGGTCAGCAGGATCCTTGAGGATAGCCGTATCTTGGGATGGCTTTTTTGCTAAGCGTGTCAATGCTTTGTCTATCCTAGGGGAGGATTCCCACCGTATCCTGTCCGTTGGCGGGAAAGGATACGCCATAAGAATCCGTTTGGGAATCTGCAGTTTTTTGTCTGGAGATTCCCAAGCTTTTTCACATAATTCGTTCAACTCATGTGAGGAGGGAAAAGTTACCTCAGGTTTCTTTCCCTTATACATGTGTACCCTCGTGTCAGGGACAGGGGGTTCCTCTGTGATATGCAAAACCTCTTTTATTGCAATAATCATATAACGAATACATTTAGCCAATTTTGGCTGTAACTTTGCATCATCGTAGTCGACACTGGAGTCAGAATCCGTGTCGGTATCTGTGTCTCCTATTTGGGATAGTGGGCGCTTTTGAGACCCCGAAGGTCCCTGCGACATAGAGACAGACATGGGTTGATTCCCTGGCTGTTCCCTAGCTTCCGCTTTGTCTAATCTTTTGTGCAATAAATTTACATTAGCACTTAAAACATTCCACATATCCATCCAGTCAGGTGTCGGCGTTGCCGACGGAGACCTCACATTCATACGCTCCCCCTCCTCCCTAGGCGAGCCTTCTACCTCAGACATGTCGACACACGCGTACTGACACACCACACACACGGGGAAACTCTTATCTGAAGACAGTTTCCCCACCAGGCCCTTTGGAGAGACAGAGAGAGAGTATGCCAGCACACACCCCAGCGCTATATGACCCAGGAAGAAACACAAAATGTTTACCCAGTAGCACCTTTTATATGTATATGCGCCAATTATGTGCCCCCCCCCCCCCCCCCCTGGAAAACCCTCTGTCACCGTGAGTAAGCAGGGGAGAGTCCGGGGAGCTTCCTCTCAGCGCTGTGATGTGGAGAAAATGGCGCTGGTGAGTGCTGAGGGAGAAGCCCCGCCCCCTCGGCGGCAGGCTTCTGTCCCGCTCAAAAATCTTAAAAAACTGGCGGGGGCTCTTTATATACATGTACAGTGCCCAGCTGTACATGTATATATGTATTTTTGCCAAAGGAGAGGTTTATATGCTGCCCAGGGCGCCCCCCTGCGCCCTGCACCCTTACAGTGACTGTCGTGTGTGAGGTGTATGGGAGCAATGGCGCACAGCTTTACTGCTGTGCGTTACCTCTGTGAAGATCAAGAAGTCTTCTGCCGCCTCTGAAGTCTTCTTTTCTTCTCATACTCACCCGGCTTCTATCTTCCGGCTCTGTGAGAAGGACGGCGGCGCGGCTCTGGGACGGACGGCGAGCGTGAGACCTGCGTACCAATCCCTCTGGAGCTAATGGTGTCCAGTAGCCTAAGAAACAGAGCCTTGAAACTCACAGAAGTAGGTCTGTTTCTCTCTCCTCAGTCCCTCGATTCAGGGAGTCTGTTGCCAGCAGGCTCCCTGAAAATAAAAAACCTAACTAAAATACTTTCTGACAGGAAACTCAGGAGAGCTCCCTGTAATGCACCCAGTCTTCTGTGGGCACAGTATCAAACGGAGGGCTGGAGGAGGGGCATAGAGGGAGGAGCCAGTGCACACCCATACCTAAAGTCTTTCTTAAAGTGCCCATGTCTCCTGCGGAGCCCGTCTATCCCCATGGTCCTTACGGAGTCCCCAGCATCCTCTAGGACGTAAGTGAAAATACATTTGTTTTTAGCAATATATTGTAACAATAGTTTTTATTCTAGACAAAAGGGGTAAAAACCAATATACATATATATTTAACAGGGACACGTTAAATATATATATTTAATAAATAAGATAAAAAATCAGAGGATAAAAAAAAAAAAGCGAAGAAAAAGACTTAAAAATAAAATACGGATACAGTGCGGATAAATTAACCATACACAGTATAGCTTTAAAAAATTAGAACTAGGAGCTTATCTTAATATGAAGAGTCAATGAGGTACATCCAACGCGTTTTGTCCCCCTGATGAAGTCAGATGGACGAAACGCTTTTGGTGTACCTCATTGACTCTTCTATTAAGATAAGCTCCTAGTCGCCGACCACTGGGGAGTGTATATTTGCTGTGCAAGGCAGTGGCGTACGGTGAGGTCAGTGGCTGGTGAGGCACTACAGCCATAATGTCCGCCGATTCCTGACGATGACCCCTACCGCCGCCGAGCCTGACTGTGCACGTCCCTGGTGCAAGGGTGAAATCGCATGTGCAGGCGAGCGGTACAAAAATAGTTTGTGCAGTTTCTGAGTAGCTCAGAACTTACTCAGCCCTTGTGATCACTTCAGCCTGTCCGGTCCCGGAATTGACGTCAGACACCCACCCTGCAAACGCTTGGACACTCCTGTGTTTTTCCAAACACTCCCAGAAAACGGTCAGTTGACACCCACAAATGCCCTCTTCCTGTCAATCTCCTTGCGATCGGCTGTGCAAATGGATTCTTCGTTAAATCCATCACACAGCAACGATCCGCTTTGTACCTGTACGACGCGCCTGCGCATTGTGGTGCATGCGCAGTAGTAACCTCATCGCTGAGCTGCGAAAAAGAGCAGCGTGCGATCAGGTCAGAATTACCCCCATAGTGCATACACACTGGCCCTAATTCAGATCTGATCGCAGCAGCAAATTTGTTAGCTAATGGGCAAAACCATGTGCACTGCGGGGGGGGGGGGGGGGAGATATAACGTGCAGAGAGAGTTACATTTGGGTGTGGTGTGTTCAAACTGAAATCTAAATTGCAGTGTAAAAATAAAGCAGCCAGTATTTACCCTGCACAGAAACCATATAACCCACACAAATCTAACTCTCTATGCACATGTTATATCTGCACCCCCTGCAGTGCACATGGTTTTGCCCATTAGCTAACAAATATACTGCTGCGATCAGATCTGAATTAGGCCCAATGTGCGATATCGCGAGCGATATCGCACAGTGACGTCCTGCCACGGCTGGACCATGCATGCAGCTTTGGTCCAAATTGAGCTGCATGCACAGGCGACACAGGGTTACGATAACGATGAGTGGGACCGCAAATCATTCATCGTTTGCAGCATACACACTGGACGATATTGTAAACAATATCGCTCAGGAGGGTAAAATGAGCAATATCACTTGCAAAATCGCGTAGTGCAGTGGTTCTCAAACTGTGTGCCATGGCACCCTGGGGTGCCTCGGGACACTTGCAGGGGAGCCTGTCATTGGTGGTCCAGGACCAATTCAAACTATTTATGGTGAATGTAATAAGTGAATCCGGTGCTGGTGGCTGCCAATCATAAAATATGTGGACAATCGGAAGCAAATCTTGTCCCTCAACACACAATTGAACCTAAGGATGACCTATAAAGACAATTTTTATATAATTTTATATTATTTTGTTCAAAATGTCTCAATAAGAAACTTTTGGCCTGGGGGTGCCATGAAAAATATTCTGTTACTCTAGGGTGCCATGATTCAAAAAAGTTTGGGAACCACTGGCCTAGTGTATTTATGTACCTTAACGCATCTGTTGTCCTAACAATTTATAAGCTTACCGTATTTAAAATGTTGTTTAATAGAGTACAAAGCCATTATTTGTCAGTTCAAAGTGCTTTGTGAGGTGAAAGTGATTTCAAGTTATGGATGCGTTGTTTTCTGTATAAATACATATGTTTGAAATTTGGATGTAATATTGACAACTTTAAAGAGATACGTTTTTTTTTCTGGTTTGCTAGAAATATCGTTCTCTGTGAAAAGAGATTTTTAGATTGTGCTCAAAACAGTATATTATATAATACTAGCTTGGTGTAGACGGGTGTGGTATGGAAGGTAGATAGTAACTAGGTCGACCACTATTGGTCGACAGTAACTAGGTTGACAGGGATGCTAGGTTGACAGGGTCTCTAGGTCGACATGTTCAAGGTCGACAGGTCAAAAGGTCGACATGAGTTTTTAATGTGGGGGTTTTGTGTCGTTTTCTTCGTAGAGTGACCGGGAACCCCAATTAGTGCACCGTGGGGGTAATTCCAAGTTGATCGCAGCAGGAACTTTGTTAGCAGTTGGGCAAAACCATGTGCACTGCAGGGGAGGCAGATATAACATGTGCAGAGAGAGTTAGATTTGGGTGGGGTGTGTTCAATCTGCAATCTAAATTGCAGTGTAAAAATAAAGCAGTCAGTATTTACCCTGCACAGAAACAAAACAACCCACCCAAAACTAACTCTCTCTGCACATGTTATCTCTGCCTCCCCTGCAGTGCACATGGTTTCTGCCAACTGCTAACAAAATTCCTGCTGCGATCAACTTGGAATTACCCCCCGTGTCCCCTCGCATGGCTTGCTTCGCTCGCCATGCTTCGGGCAAGGTGCCTCACTCCACTACCACTGCGCTCTGCACAGGTTACCATTCCCAATTGTAGTCCACGTGGATCGTTAAGTATGAAAAGGTACAAAAAGAAATTGTGAAAAACTCATGTCCACCTTTTGACCTGTCGACCTAGAGACCCTGTCGACCTAGTTACTGTCAACCAATAGTGGTCGACCTAGATAGTGTCAACCTAGTTACTGTCGACCTAGAGACCGGATCCCGATGTAGACATGGTGGTTTTTTTTTTTTATATGTAATTTTAAGAATTTTATGTATAATTACATTTAATACTTGAAAAAGATACTGTTTCTCAGTGCTTTCTTTTCTTTTCTATATATCTACTGGTTTTTAGAGGGTTAAGTAACTCCCTCACAGAAAGCAGTAGGCAAGCAGGGATTATTGAAGAGTTGATTGGCGCCAGGTGGATTTTTCTTGTTTCCTTTTTTTTTTTCTACTATGGTGGTACCTGGCAGATAATTTAAATCTCTCAC
This sequence comes from Pseudophryne corroboree, assembly GCF_028390025.1. Lineage (NCBI taxonomy): Eukaryota > Metazoa > Chordata > Amphibia > Anura > Myobatrachidae > Pseudophryne > Pseudophryne corroboree. The sequence continues at coordinate 323,186,650 of NC_086446.1, forward strand.
TTAAAGAGAACCTATCATATTCATTCATCCAGTGAGAAACAATTATTTAGTCAGCCACAAAAATAGCAAGAATGAAGCCTATTGGTTCATTACGAACCATTGATATCACTGAGGCATAATTAACACAAAATGGCTGCGTCACTTGAGTGTCACTTACAAAACTTAAGACATCCACTGCCAAGTACAAAACAATCTCTGGACCTATTGTGTAACTAAATTGTCTGTTGAGGTGCATGCATTTACAGGGCAAAAAGGAGGCATTGTTGAGGAGCAGAAGTGATGAAATTTGAAGTAGGTATGGTTATTGTAATGAGATAAGTGATCATTTGTAGGAGAGCTCCCTGCTGTGCAGAGGGGAAGCATGTCTGTTTCCACTTTACAAAAGGATTTGAATTGTGCATTAGCTCAGAGATGATGATATTTAAGTCTCATGCTATATTTTTACTGGGATCTGTGCTGCTCTTTGGCAGAGAAGAGAATTTCAAGATGTAGTCTTAGCAATTTTATTCTGACCTCACTGCCCATGTTTTGTGACATGGGCAGCTATTCAGATAGCTAAACCAAAATATCTCTATTGGAGCACAGAGCAGCGACGCTACATTAAGTCTTATAATAACATGCAGATACATTTTCAGAGTTCTGTAGGAAAGATCACTGTACCAAATGGTAATAATCAAATAAATGAGGTGTGGCTATTAAATAAAGAGACTGAAGCTATAATTTACGTTTATTATATTAAGTACGTTTTAACTCCCTTCTTTTCCATTAATCAAAGCCATGCTGTAGCACATCGGTCAGCTGTCTCAAGAGCTTTATTCAGGTTGAGTATCCCATATCCAAATATTCCGAAATACGGAATATTCCGAAATACGGAATATTCCGAAATACAGACTTTTTTGAGTGAGATAGTGAAACCTTTGTTTTCTGATGGCTCAATGTACACAAACTTTGTTTAATACACAAAGTTATTAAAAATATTGTATTAAATGACCTTCAAACTGTGTGTATAAGGTGTATATGAAACATACATGAATTGTGTGAATGTAGACACACTTTGTTTAATGTACAAAGTTATTTAAAATATTGTATTAAATGACCTTCAGGCTGTGTGTATAAGGTGTATATGAAACATAAATGCATTCTGTGCTTAGATTTAGGTCCTATCGCCATGATATCTCACTATGGTATGCAATTATTCCAAAATACGGAAAAATCCGATATCCAAAATACTTCTGGTCCCAAGCATTTTGGATAAGGGATACTCAACCTGTTGTTTTCTTTACCTCAGTAAGACCGCTTTCAGACTGCCAGCAATAACCCAGGTTATTGCACGTGAATGCGCAGCAACCTGGGTTGCAGCACAGTCTGAAAGGGGCAAGTTGAATTAACCCTGGTCAGGGAACCCAGTATTTCAGCCCTGGTTCAAGCAGGATCGTGGTGCAGGGTGAACAGGTAAGCCAGTTCGATGTGACCGTTTACTACAAAGGAAGAGGCTGCACATGGAGATCATCTAATCTCCAACCACTGCAATACACTACAACCTGTGTATAAAATCCTGAGTGCGACCTGGCATAGTGGTCTGAAAGTGGTATTACCAGGGCTGGACTGGCCATCTGGCACTTCTGGCAAATGCCAGGTGGGCCGATGGCCAGGTGGGCCGATTTGTCCATCCATTACCAGACTGGCAGCACCGCCTCCTGGGTGACACTGTGCTGAGCGGCCTAGTCATTTGCATAGTGATGCGGCTGCGTCCTGACGTGTCATAACGTGACTGAGCCTTCCGGAGTATGAATGGTGCGGGCGGGGGGAGCTGAGCGGACAGTGGGACGCGACCAAGCCGGCCTGAGTGTAAAAGGTGCGGGCGGGACGAGCTCAGTGGGCGCCGTCTTTACATGCATAGATCATGCACCTGCCTGCCTGCGCTCCGAGTCTCCAACTGCACTGCAGACTTCTGCTGCAAGCAGCACGTGCACTGGCTCCAGCCTTCTTTGCTCACCTGCTGGGTGCACAGCTTCTTCCCTTCACAGTCCATGGGCAGGTAATGTCACTGCTGTATTTTCTTTATAGTTTTGATGCCCTCTGCTGTTTGATTGTCACTTTTTTTAAGGCATTGCATAATTAGTAGAGATGAGTGGGTTCGGTTCCTCGAGATCCGAACCCCCCCCAAACTTCACATGGTTTACACGGGTCCGAGCCAGCCTCGGATCTTCCCGCCTTGCTCGGTTAACACGAACGCGCCCGAACGTCGTCATCCCGCTGTCGTATTCTCGTGAGATTCGTATTGCATATAAAGAACCGTGCGTCGCCGCCATTTTCACTCGTGCATTGGAGATGATAGTGAGAGGACGTGGCTGCGTTCTCTCAGTTTCTGTGTTCAGTGTGCTGCAAATATCTACGTTCTCTGCCTGAAAACGCTCCATATCTGTGCTGCATTGTAGTTGTGCGCAGTATATAGTAGGAGGACAGTGCAGAATTTTGCTGACCACCAGTGTGTGTGTGTGTGTGTGTGTGTGTGTGTGTGTGTGTGTGTGTGTATATATATATATATATATATATATATATATATATATATATATATATATATATATATATTTCTCTGACGTCCTAAGTGGATGCTGGGGACTCCGTCAGGACCATGGGGAATAGCGGCTCCGCAGGAGACAGGGCACAAAAGTAAAAGCTTTAGGATCAGGTGGTGTGCACTGGCTCCTCCCCCTATGACCCTCCTCCAAGCCTCAGTTAGGTTTTTGTGCCCGGCCGAGAAGGGTGCAATCTAGGTGGCTCTCCTAAAGAGCTGCTTAGAGTAAAAGTTTTGTTAGGTTTTTTATTTTCAGTGAGTCCTGCTGGCAACAGGCTCACTGCAACGAGGGACTTAGGGGAGAAGAAGTGAACTCACCTGCGTGCAGGATGGATTGGCTTCTTAGGCTACTGGACACTAGCTCCAGAGGGACGATCACAGGTACAGCCTGGATGGGTCACCGGAGCCGCGCCGCCGACCCCCTTGCAGATGCTGAAGAGAGAAGAGGTCCAGAAATCGGCGGCTGAAGACTTCTCAGTCTTCATGAGGTAGCGCACAGCACTGCAGCTATGCGCCATTGCTCTCAGCACACTTCACACCAACGGTCACTGAGGGTGCAGGGCGCTTGGGGGGGCGCCCTGGGCAGCAATGAAAGTACCTATGCTGGCTAAAAATACATCACATATAGCCCATGGGGCTATATGGATGTATTTAACCCCTGCCAGGTTGTCAGAAAAACGGGAGAAGAAGCCCGCCGAAAAGGGGGCGGGGCCTATTCTCCTCAGCACACAGCGCCATTTTCCTACACAGCTCCGCTGCTAGGAAGGCTCCCAGGCTCTCCCCTGCACTGCACTACAGAAACAGGGTTAAAACAGAGAGGGGGGGCACTTATTTGGCGATATTATTATATATTAAGATGCTATAAGGGAAAACACTTATATAAGGTTGTCCCTGTATAATATAGCGTTTTGGTGTGTGCTGGCAAACTCTCCCTCTGTCTCCCCAAAGGGCTAGTGGGGTCCTGTCCTCTATCAGATCATTCCCTGTGTGTGTGCTGTGTGTCGGTACGTGTGTGTCGACATGTATGAGGACGATGTTGGTGAGGAGGCGGAGCAATTGCCTGTAATGGTGATGTCACTCTCTAGGGAGTCGACACCGGAATGGATGGCTTATTTAGGGAATTACGTGATAATGTCAACACGCTGCAAGGTCGGTTGACGACATGAGACGGCCGGCAAACCAATTAGTACCTGTCCAGGCGTCTCAAACACCGTCAGGGGCTTTAAAACGCCCATTTACCTCAGTCGGTCGACACAGACACGGACACTGACTCCAGTGTCGACGGTGAAGAAACAAACGTATTTTCCATTTGGGCCACACGTTACATGTTAAGGGCAATGAAGGAGGTGTTACATATTTCTGATACTACAAGTACCACAAAAGAGGGTATTATGTGGGGTGTGAAAAAACTACCTGTAGTTTTTCCTGAATCAGATAAATTAAATGAAGTGTGTGATGATGCGTGGGTTTCCCCCGATAGAAAATTATTGGCGTTATACCCTTTCCCGCCAGAAGTTGGGGCGCGTTGGGAAACACCCCTTAGGGTGGATAAGGCGCTCACACGCTAATCAAAACAAGTGGCGTTACCGTCTCCAGATACGGCCGCCCTCAAGGAGCCAGCTGATAGGAGGCTGGAAAATATCCTAAAAAGTATATACACACATACTGGTGTTATACTGCGACCAGCGATCGCCTCAGCCTGGATGTGCAGCGCTGGGGTGGCTTGGTCGGATTCCCTGACTGAAAATATTGATACCCTTGACAGGGACAGTATTTTATTGACTATAGAGCATTTAAAGGATGCATTTCTATATATGCGAGATGCACAGAGGGATATTTGCATTCTGGCATCAAGAGTAAGTGCGATGTCCATATCTGCCAGAAGATGTTTATGGACACGACAGTGGTCAGGTGATGCAGATTCCAAACGGCACATGGAAGTATTGCCGTATAAAGGGGAGGAGTTATTTGGGGTCGGTCCATCGGACCTGGTGGCCACGGCAACAGCTGAAAAATCCACCTTTTTTACCCCAAGTCACATCTCAGCAGAAAAAGACACCGTCTTTTCAGCCTCAGTCCTTTCGTCCCCATAAGGGCAAGCAGGCAAAAGGCCAGTCATATCTGCCCAGGGATAGAGGAAAGGGAAGAAGACTGCAGCAGGCAGCCCATTCCCAGGAACAGAAGCCCTCCACCGCTTTTGCCAAGTCCTCAGCATGACGCTGGGGCCGTACAAGCGGACTCAGGTGCGGTGGGGGGTCGTCTCAAGAGTTTCAGCGCGCAGTGGGCTCACTCGCAAGTGGACCCCTGGATCCTACAAGTAGAATCCCAGGGGTACAGATTGGAAATTCGAGACGTCTCCCCCTCGCAGGTTCCTGAAGTCTGCTTTACCTACGTCTCCCTCCGACAGGGAGGCAGTATTGGAAACAATTCACAAGCTGTATTCCCAGCAGGTGATAATCAAAGTACCCCTCCTACAACAAGGAAAGGGGTATTATTCCACACTATATTGTGGTACTGAAGCCAGACGGCTCGGTGAGACCTATTCTAAATCTGAAATATTTGAACATTTACATACAAAGGTTCAAATCAAGATGGAGTCACTCGGAGCAGTGATAGCGAACCAGGAAGAAGGGGACTATATGGTGTCCCTGGACATCAAGGATGCTTACCTCCATGTCCCAATTTGCCCTTCTCACCAAGGGTACCTCAGGTTCGTGGTACAAAACTGTCACTATCAGTTTCAGACGCTGCCGTTTGGATTGTCCACGGCACCCCGGGTCTTTTACCAAGGTAATGGCCGAAATGATGATTCTTCTTCAAAGAAAAGGCGTCTTAATTATCCCTTACTTGGACGATCTCCTGATAAGGGCAAAGTCCAGAGAACAGTTGGAGGTTGGAGTAGCACTATCTCAAGTAGTTCTACGACCGCACGGGTGGATTCTAAATATTCCAAAATCGCAGCTGTCTCCGACGACACGTCTGCTGTTCCTAGGGATGATTCTGGACACAGTCCAGAAAAAGGTGTTTCTCCCGGAGGAGAAAGCCAGGGAGTTATCCGAGCTAGTCAGGAACCTCCTAAAACCAGGAAAAGTGTCAGTGCATCATTGCACAAGGGTCCTGGGAAAAATGGTGGCTTCTTACGAAGCGATTCCATTCGGCAGATTTAACGCAAGAACTTTTCAGTGGGATCTGCTGGAAAAATGGTCCGGATCGCATCTTCAGATGCATCAGCGGATAACCCTGTCTCCAAGGACAAGGGTGTCTCTTCTGTGGTGGCTGCAGAGTGCTCATCTACTAAAGGGCCACAGATTCGGCATTCAGGACTGGGTCCTGGTGACCACGGATGCCAGCCTGAAAGGCTGGGGAGCAGTCACACAAGGAAAAAATTTCCAGGGAGTGTGATCAAGTCTGGAGACTTCTCTCCACATAAATATACTGGAGCTAAGAGCAATTTACAATGCTCTAAGCTTAGCAAGACCTCTGCTTCAAGGTCAGCCGGTATTGATCCAGTGGGACAACATCACGGCAGTTGCCCACGTAAACAGACAGGGCGGCACAAGAAGCAGGAGGGCAATGGCAGAAACTGCAAGGATTCTTCGCTGGGCGGAAAATCATGTGATAGCACTGTCAGCAGTGTTCATTCCGGGAGTGGACAACTGGGAAGCAGACTTCCTCAGCACGACCTCCACCCGGGAGAGTGGGGACTTCATCGGGAAGTCTTCCACATGATTGTGAACCGTTGGGAAAGACCAAAGGTGGACATGATGGCATCCCGCCTGAACAAAAAACTGGACAGGTATTGCGCCAGGTCAAGAGACCCTCGGGCAATAGCTGTGGACGTTCTGGTAACACCGTGGGTGTACCAGTCGGTGTATGTGTTCCCTCCTCTGCTTCTCATACCTAAGGTACTGAGAATTATAAGACGTAGAGGAGTAAGAACTATACTCGTGGCTCCGGATTGGCCAAGAAGGACTTGGTACCCGGAACTTCAAGAGATGCTCACAGAGGACTCATGGCCTCTGCCGCTAAGAAGGGACTTGCTTCAGCAAGTACCATGTCTGTTCCAAGACTTACCGCGGCTGCGTTTGACGGCATGGCGGTTGAACGCCGGATCCTAAGGTAAAAAGGCATTCCGGAAGAGGTCAATCCTACCCTGGTCAAAGCCAGGAAGGAGGTGACCGCACAACATTATCACCACATGTGGCGAAAATATGTTGCGTGGTGTGAGGCCAGGAAGGCCCCATGAAGAAATTTCAACTCGGTCGATTCCTGCATTTCCTGCAAACAGGAGTGTCTATGGGCCTCAAATTGGGGTCCATTAAGGTTCAAATTTCGGCCCTGTCGATTTTCTTCCAGAAAGAATTGGCTTCAGTTCCTGAAGTCCAGAAGTTTGTCAAGGGAGTACTGCATATACAACCCCCTTTTGTGCCTCCAGTGGCACTGTGGGATCTCAACGTAGTTCTGGGATTCCTCAAATCACATTGGTTTAAACCGCTCAAATCTGTGGATTTGAAATATCTCACATGGAAAGTGACCATGATGTTGGCCCTGGCCTCGGCCAGGCGAGTGTCAGAATTGGCGGCTTTGTCTCACAAAAGCCCATATCTGATTGTCCATTCGGACAGGGCAGAGCTGCGGACTCGTCCCCAGTTTCTCCCTAAGGTGGTGTCAGCGTTTCACCTGAACCAGCTTATTGTGGTACCAGCGGCTACTAGGGACTTGGAGGACTCCAAGTTGCTAGATGTTGTCAGGGCCCTGAAAATATAGGTTTCCAGGACGGCTGGAGTCAGGAAAACTGACTTGCTGATAAAAAGCAGGAGGCTATCCTGAAGTCTGTATATACACACTTAGGTACTAGACTGAGACCTGCAGATAGTGCTGCTGCAGCGTGGTCTGTAACCCTGTCAAACAGGGATACTATTTTGCGAACATAAGACGTCGTCTTATATATAAGGGATGCACAGAGGGATATTTTGCCGGCTGGCATCCAGAATTAATGCAATGTCCATTCTGTCAGGAGGGTATTAGAGACCCGACACTGGACAGGTGATGCTGACTTTAAAAGGCACATAGAGCCTTATAAGGGTGAGGAATTGTTTGGGGATGGTCTCTGGGACCTCGTATCCACAGCAACAGCTGGGAAGAAATTTTTTTACCCCAGGTTTCCTCACAGCCTAAGAAAGCACTGTATTATCAGGTACAGTCCTTTCGGCTTCAGAAAAGCAAGCGGGTCAAAGGCGCTTCCTTTCTGCACAGAGACGAGGGAACAGGGAAAAAGCTGCACCAGTCAGCCAGTTCCCAGAATCAAAATTCTTCCCCCGCTTCCTCTGAGTCCACCGCATGACGCGGGGGCTCCACAGGCGTAGCCAGGTACGGTGGGGGGCCGCCTCAAAAATTTCAGCGATCAGTGGGCTCGCTCACAGGTGGATCCCTGGATCCTTCAAATAGTATCTCAGGGGTACAAGCTGGAATTCGAGGCGTCTCCCCCCCGCCGTTTCCTCAAATCTGCCTTGCCGACAACTCTTTCAGGCAGGGAGGCTGTGCTAGAGGCAATTCACAAGCTGTATTCCCAGCAGGTGATAGTCAAGGTGCCCCTACTTCAACAAGGACGGGGTTACTATTCCACACTGTTTGTGGTACCGAAACCGGACGGTTCGGTGAGACCCATTTTAAATTTGAAATCCTTGAACACATACATAAAAAAATTCAAGTTCAAGATGGAATCGCTCAGGGCGGTTATTGCAAGCCTGGAGGAGGGGGATTACATGGTATCCCTGGACATCAAGGATGCTTACCTACATGTCCCCATTTACCATCCTCATCAGGAGTACCTCAGATTTGTGGTACAGGATTGCCATTACCAATTCCAAACACTGCCGTTTGGACTGTCCACGGCACCGAGGGTCTTTACCAAGGTAATGGCAGAAATGATGATACTCCTTCGAAAAAAGGGAGTTTTAATTATCCCGTACTCTAAAAGAAAGATTAGGTACTATCTGGTGTGCACTGGCTCCTCCCACTATGACCCTCTGGACAGGTATTGCGCCAGGTCAAGAGACCCTCAGGCAATAGCTGTGGACGTTCTGGTAACACCGTGGGTGTACCAGTCGGTGTATGTGTTCCCTCCTCTGCTTCTCATACCTAAGGTACTGAGAATTATAAGACGTAGAGGAGTAAGAACTATACTCGTGGCTCCGGATTGGCCAAGAAGGACTTGGTACCCGGAACTTCAAGAGATGCTCACAGAGGACTCATGGCCTCTGCCGCTAAGAAGGGACTTGCTTCAGCAAGTACCATGTCTGTTCCAAGACTTACCGCGGCTGCGTTTGACGGCATGGCGGTTGAACGCCGGATCCTAAGGTAAAAAGGCATTCCGGAAGAGGTCATTCCTACCCTGGTCAAAGCCAGGAAGGAGGTGACCGCACAACATTATCACCACATGTGGCGAAAATATGTTGCGTGGTGTGAGGCCAGGAAGGCCCCATGAAGAAATTTCAACTCGGTCGATTCCTGCATTTCCTGCAAACAGGAGTGTCTATGGGCCTCAAATTGGGGTCCATTAAGGTTCAAATTTCGGCCCTGTCGATTTTCTTCCAGAAAGAATTGGCTTCAGTTCCTGAAGTCCAGAAGTTTGTCAAGGGAGTACTGCATATACAACCCCCTTTTGTGCCTCCAGTGGCACTGTGGGATCTCAACGTAGTTCTGGGATTCCTCAAATCACATTGGTTTAAACCGCTCAAATCTGTGGATTTGAAATATCTCACATGGAAAGTGACCATGATGTTGGCCCTGGCCTCGGCCAGGCGAGTGTCAGAATTGGCGGCTTTGTCTCACAAAAGCCCATATCTGATTGTCCATTCGGACAGGGCAGAGCTGCGGACTCGTCCCCAGTTTCTCCCTAAGGTGGTGTCAGCGTTTCACCTGAACCAGCTTATTGTGGTACCTGCGGCTACTAGGGACTTGGAGGACTCCAAGTTGCTAGATGTTGTCAGGGCCCTGAAAATATAGGTTTCCAGGACGGCTGGAGTCAGGAAAACTGACTTGCTGTTATCCTGTATGCACCCAACAAACTGGGTGCTCTTGCTTCTAAGCAGACGATTGCTAGTTGGATGTGTAGTACAATTCAGCTTGCACATTCTGTGGCAGGCCTGCCACAGCCAAAATATGTAAATGCCCATTCCACAAGGAAGGTGGGCTCATCTTGGGCGGCTGCCCGAGGGGTCTCGGCTTTACAACTTTGCCGAGCTGCTACTTGGTCAGGGGCACACCCTGGCTGAGGAGGACCTGGAGTTCTCTCACTCGGTGCTGCAGAGTCATCCGCACTCTCCCGCCCGTTTGGGAGCTTTGGTATAATCCCCATGGTCCTGACGGAGTCCCCAGCATCCACTTAGGACGTCAGAGAAAATAAGAATTTACTTACCGATAATTCTATTTCTCGTAGTCCGTAGTGGATGCTGGGCGCCCATCCCAAGTGCGGATTGTCTGCAATACTTGTACATAGTTATTGTTACAAAAATCGGGTTATTATTGTTGTGAGCCATCTTTTCAGAGGCTCCGCTGTTATCATGCTGTTAACTGGGTTCAGATCACAGGTTGTACAGTGTGATTGGTGTGGCTGGTATGAGTCTTACCCGGGATTCAAAATCCTTCCTTATTGTGTACGCTCGTCCGGGCACAGTATCCTAACTGAGGCTTGGAGGAGGGTCATAGGGGGATGAGCCAGTGCACACCACCTGATCCTAAAGCTTTTACTTTTGTGCCCTGTCTCCTGCGGAGCCGCTATTCCCCATGGTCCTGACGGAGTCCCCAGCATCCACTACGGACTACGAGAAATAGAATTATCGGTAAGTAAATTCTTCTTATATATATATATATATATATATGTGTGTGCATGTGTATATATATGTGTGTGTGTGTGTGTGTGTGTGTGTGTGTATATATATATATATATATATATATATATATATATATAATATATACTTGCAATTCAGTCGGCACTCAATAGGTTAAACAACTACAACTAGCCTCCGTGCAGCGTTAGAAATGTCAGATGCAGTACTCCAAAAGAAAACGGCACTGGACGCAATGAATACAGAATTGAAGTGTATTGTAAAACGACAGCTGTTTCAGGGCAGCAGCCCTTTCCTCAAGCAGACAACACCACCAAATATTAGACAGGACACACATAAAACACTTACCCCACCTAAATACCCGCTGAAGTGCTCCCCGCCGTCGCCTCTCCACGCGTCCCGGCTTCCTATGGAAGTATTGGTGAGGTTGAACCTATGTAGCTTTTAGCTTCTATATTCATATAGTTAAGTCCCAATGCTATAAGGTTTATCAGTATTGGGTCATTTGTTTCCAGCTATTAGAAGCTCGGTTCCCCTGCTTGGATATACCTCTGGGTTACAGGGCAGTGATTATAATGGGTTTTCTCTGACGTCCTAGTGGATGCTGGGAACTCCGTAAGGACCATGGGGAATAGACGGGCTCCGCAGGAGACTGGGCACTCTAAAAGAAAGATTAGGTACTATCTGGTGTGCACTGGCTCCTCCCACTATGACCCTCCTCCAGACCTCAGTTAGATTTCTGTGCCCGGCCGAGCTGGATGCACACTAGGGGCTCTCCTGAGCTCCTAGAAAGAAAGTTTATTTTAGGTTTTTTATTTTACAGTGAGACCTGCTGGCAACAGGCTCACTGCATCGAGGGACTAAGGGGAGAAGAAGCGAACCTACCTGCTTGCAGCTAGCTTGGGCTTCTTAGGCTACTGGACACCATTAGCTCCAGAGGGATCGACCGCATGGAACTGGCCTTGGTGTTCGTTCCCGGAGCTGCGCCGCCGTCCCCCTTACAGACCCAGAAGCAAGAAGAGGTCCGGAAAATCGGCGGCAGAAGACTTCGGTCTTCACCAAGGTAGCGCACAGCACTGCAGCTGTGCGCCATTGCTCCTCATGCACACTTCACACTCCGGTCACTGAGGGTGCAGGGCGCTGGGGGGGGCGCCCTGAGGGCAATATACGACACCTTGGCTGGCAAATCTACATCATATATAGTCCTAGAGGCTATATAGATGTAAAATTACCCCTGCCAGTATTACAGAAAAAGCGGGAGAAAGTCAGTTGGAAAAGGGGCGGGGCTTCTCCCTCAGCACACTGGCGCCATTTTCTCTTCACAGTGCAGCTGGAAGACAGCTCCCCAGGCTCTCCCCTGTAGTTTTCAGGCTCAAAGGGTTAAAAATAGAGGGGGGGGGGGGCACAAAATTTAGGCGCAATATTGTATATACAAGCAGCTATTGGGAAAAATTCACTCAATATACTGTTAATCCCAAAATTATATAGCGCTCTGGTGTGTGCTGGCATACTCTCTCTCTGTCTCCCCAAAGGGCTGTGTGGGGTCCTGTCCTCAGTCAGAGCATTCCCTGTGTGTGTGTGCGGTGTGTCGGTACGGCTGTGTCGACACGTTTGATGAGGAGGCTTATGTGACGGCAGAGCAGATGCCGATAAATGTGATGTCGCCCCCTGTGGGGCCGACACCAGAGTGGATGGATAGGTGGAAGGTATAAACCGACAGTGTCAACTCCTTACATAAAAGGCTGGATGACGTAACAGCTATGGGACAGCCGGCTTCTCAGCCCGCGCCTGCCCAGGCGTCTCAAAGGCCATCAGGTGCTCCAAGAAAAACGCCCGCTCCCTCAGATGGCAGACACAGATGTCGACACGGAGTCTGACTCCAGTGTCGACGAGGTTGAGACATACACACAATCCACTAGGAACATCCGTTACATGATCCCGGCAATAAAAAATGTGTTACACATTTCTGACATTAACCCAAGTACCACTAAAAAAGGGTTTTATGTTTGGGGAGAAAAAGCAGGCAGTGTTTTGTTCCCCCATCAAATGAGTGAATGAAGTGTGAAAAAGCGTGGGTTCCCCCGATAAGAAACTGGTAATTTCTAAAAAGTTACTGATGGCGTACCCTTTCCCGCCAGAGGATAAGTTACGCTGGGAGATATCCCCTAGGGTGGATAAGGCGCTCACACGTTTGTCAAAAAAGGTGGCACTGCCGTCTTAGGATACGGCCACTTTGAAGGTACCTGCTGATAAAAAGCAGGAGGCTATCCTGAAGTCTGTATATACACACTTAGGTACTAGACTGAGACCTGCAGATAGTGCTGCTGCAGCGTGGTCTGTAACCCTGTCAAACAGGGATACTATTTTGCGAACATAAGACGTCGTCTTATATATAAGGGATGCACAGAGGGATATTTTGCCGGCTGGCATCCAGAATTAATGCAATGTCCATTCTGTCAGGAGGGTATTAGAGACCCGACACTGGACAGGTGATGCTGACTTTAAAAGGCACATAGAGCCTTATAAGGGTGAGGAATTGTTTGGGGATGGTCTCTGGGACCTCGTATCCACAGCAACAGCTGGGAAGAAATTTTTTTACCCCAGGTTTCCTCACAGCCTAAGAAAGCACTGTATTATCAGGTACAGTCCTTTCGGCTTCAGAAAAGCAAGCGGGTCAAAGGCGCTTCCTTTCTGCACAGAGACGAGGGAACAGGGAAAAAGCTGCACCAGTCAGCCAGTTCCCAGAATCAAAATTCTTCCCCCGCTTCCTCTGAGTCCACCGCATGACGCGGGGGCTCCACAGGCGTAGCCAGGTACGGTGGGGGGCCGCCTCAAAAATTTCAGCGATCAGTGGGCTCGCTCACAGGTGGATCCCTGGATCCTTCAAATAGTATCTCAGGGGTACAAGCTGGAATTCGAGGCGTCTCCCCCCCGCCGTTTCCTCAAATCTGCCTTGCCGACAACTCCCTCAGGCAGAGAGGCTGTGCTAGAGGCAATTCACAAGCTGTATTCCCAGCAGGTGATAGTCAAGGTGCCCCTACTTCAACAAGGACGGGGTTACTATTCCACACTGTTTGTGGTACCGAAACCGGACGGTTCGGTGAGACCCATTTTAAATTTGAAATCCTTGAACACATACATAAAAAAATTCAAGTTCAAGATGGAATCGCTCAGGGCGGTTATTGCAAGCCTGGAGGAGGGGGATTACATGGTATCCCTGGACATCAAGGATGCTTACCTACATGTCCCCATTTACCATCCTCATCAGGAGTACCTCAGATTTGTGGTACAGGATTGCCATTACCAATTCCAAACACTGCCGTTTGGACTGTCCACGGCACCGAGGGTCTTTACCAAGGTAATGGCAGAAATGATGATACTCCTTCGAAAAAAGGGAGTTTTAATTATCCCGTACTTGGACGATCTCCTTATAAAGGCGAGGTCCAAGGAGCAGTTGTTGGTCGGAGTAGCACTATCTCGGGAAGTGCTACAACAGCACGGATGGATTCTATACATTCCAAAGTCACAGCTGGTTCCTACCACACGCCTACTGTTCCTGGGGATGGTTCTGGACACAGAACAGAAAAAAGTGTTTCTCCCGCAGGAGAAAGCCAAGGAGCTGTCATCTCTAGTCAGAGACCTCCTGAAACCAAAACAGGTATCGGTGCATCACTGCACACGAGTCCTGGGAAAAATGGTAGCTTCTTACGAAGCAAAATTCCATTCGGCAGGTTCCATGCAAGAACCTTTCAGTGGGACCTCTTGGACAAGTGGTCGGGATCGCATCTTCAGATGCATCGGCTGATAACCCTGTCTCCAAGGACCAGGGTATCTCTACTGTGGTGTCTGCAGAGTGCTCATCTTCAAGAGGGCCGCAGATTCGGCATACAGGACTGGGTCCTGGTAACCACGGATGCCAGCCTTCGAGGCTGGGGGGCAGTCACACAGGGAAGAAATTTCCAAATACTTTGGTCAAGTCAGGAGTCGTCCCTACACATAAATATTCTGGAACTGAGGGCCATTTACAATGCCCTAAGTCTGGCAAGGCCTCTGCTTCAAAACCAGCCGGTACTGATCCAATCAGACAACATCACGGCAGTCGCCCATGTAAACCGACAGGGCGGCACAAGAAGCAAGATGGCGATGGCAGAAGCCACAAGGATTCTCCGATGGGCGAAAAATCACGTCTTAGCACTGTCAGCAGTGTTCATTCCGGGAGTGGACAACTGGGAAGCAGACTTCCTCAGCAGACACGACCTACACCCGGGAGAGTGGGGACTTCATCCAGAAGTCTTCCAACTGTTGGTAAACCGTTGGGAAAGGCCACAGGTGGACATGATGGCGTCCCACCTAAACAAAAAACTAGATATTGCGCCAGGTCAAGGGACCCTCAGGCAATAGCTGTGGACGCTCTAGTGACACCGTGGGTGTACCAGTCTGTTTATGTATTCCCTCCTCTGCCTCTCATACCAAAGGTACTGAGAATAATAAGAAAACGAGGAGTAAGAACGATACTCGTGGTTCCGGATGGGCCAAGAAGAGCTTGGTACCCAGAACTTCAAGAAATTATATCAGAGGACCCATGGCCTCTACCGCTCAGACAGGATCTGCTACAGCAGGGGCCCTGTCTGTTCCAAGACTTACCGTGGGTGCGTTTGACGGCATGGTGGTTGAATTCCGGATCCTAAAGGAAAAGGGCATTCCGGAAGAAGTCATTCCTACGCTGATAAAAGCCAGGAAAGAAGTAACCGCAAACCATTATCACCGTATTTGGCGAAAATATGTTGCGTGGTGTGAGGCCAGGAAGGACCCAACAGAGGAATTTCAGCTGGGTCGTTTTCTGCACTTCCTACAGTCAGGGGTGACTATGGGCCTAAAATTGGGTTCCATTAAGGTCCAGATTTCGGCTCTGTCGATTTTCTTCCAGAAAGAACTGGCTTCACTGCCTGGAGTTCAGACATTTGTAAAGGGAGTGCTACATATTCAGCCCCCTTTTGTGCCTCCTGTGGCACCTTGGGATCTCAACGTGGTGTTGAGTTTCTTAAAATCACATTGGTTTGAGCCACTTAAAACTGTGGATTTGAAATATCGCACGTGGAAAGTGGTCATGTTATTGGCCTTGGCTTCGGCCAGGCGTGTGTCAGAATTGGCGGCTTTGTCATGTAAAAGCCCTTATCTGATTTTCCATATGGATAGGGCAGAATTGAGGACTCGTCCCCAGTTTCTCCCTAAGGTGGTATCAGCTTTTCACTTGAACCAACCTATTGTAGTGCCTGCGGCTACTAGGGACTTGGAAGATTCCAAGTTACTGGACGTAGTCAGGGCCTTAAAAATTTATATTTCCAGGACGGCTGGAGTCAGGAAAACTGACTCGCTATATATCCTGTAGGCACCCAACAAAATAGGTGCTCCTGCTTCTAAGCAGACTATTGCTCGCTGAATCTGTAGCACAATTCAGCTGGAGCATTCTGCGGCTGGATTGCCGCATCCTAAATCAGTAAAAGCCCATTCCACGAGGAAAGTGGGCTCATCTTGGGCGGCTGCCCGAGGGGTCTCGGCTTTACAATTTTGCCGAGCTGCAACTTGGTCAGGAGCAAACACGTTTGCTAAATTCTACAAATTTGATACCCTGGCTGAGGAGGACCTTGAGTTCTCTCATTCGGTGCTGCAGAGTCATCCGCACTCTCCCGCCCGTTTGGGAGCTTTGGTATAATCCCCATGGTCCTTACGGAGTTCCCAGCATCCACTAGGACGTCAGAGAAAATAAGATTTTACTCACCGGTAAATCTATTTCTCGTAGTCCGTAGTGGATGCTGGGCGCCCATCCCAAGTGCGGATTGTCTGCAATACTTATATGTAGTTATTGCCTAACTAAGGGTTATTGTTGAGCCATCTGTTGAGAGGCTCAGTTATATTTCATACTGTTAACTGGGTGTAGTATCACGAGTTATACGGTGTGATTGGTGTGGCTGGTATGAGTCTTACCCGGGATTCAAAATCCTTCCTTATTGTGTCAGCTCTTCCGGGCACAGTATCCTAACTGAGGTCTGGAGGAGGGTCATAGTGGGTGGAGCCAGTGCACACCAGATAGTACCTAATCTTTCTTTTAGAGTGCCCAGTCTCCTGCGGAGCCCGTCTATTCCCCATGGTCCTTACGGAGTTCCCAGCATCCACTACGGACTACGAGAAATAGATTTACCGGTGAGTAAAATCTTATTTCTCTGACGTCCTAGTGGATGCTGGGGACTCCGTAAGGACCATGGGGAATAGCGGCTCCGCAGGAGACTGGGCACAAAAGTAAAGCTTTAGAACTACCTGGTGTGCACTGGCTCCTCCCCCCATGACCCTCCTCCAAGCCTCAGTTAGATTTTTGTGCCCGAACGAGAAGGGTGCACACTAGGTGGCTCTACTGAGCTGCTTAGTGAAAAGTTTAGTTTTAGGTTTTTTATGTTCAGTGAGACCTGCTGGCAACAGGCTCACTGCATCGAGGGACTAAGGGGAGAAGAAGCGAACTCACCTGCGTGCAGAGTGGATTGGGCTTCTTAGGCTACTGGACATTAGCTCCAGAGGGACCGATCACAGGCCCAGCCATGGATAGGTCCCAGAGCCGCGCCGCCGGCCCCCTTACAGAGCCAGAAGACAGAAGTTGTCCGGAAAATCGGCGGCAGAAGACGTCCTGTCTTCAACAAGGTAGCGCACAGCACTGCAGCTGTGCGCCATTGCTCTCAGCACACTTCGCACTCCGGTCACTGAGGGTGCAGGGCGCTGGGGGGGGGGCGCCCTGAGACGCAATAAAAACACCTTGGATGGCAAAAAATGCATCACATATAGCTCCTGGGCTATATGGATGAATTTAACCCCTGCAAGAATACACAGAAAAACGGGAGATAGGCTCCGCCCCCTTCTCGGCGGCCTTATCTCCTCAGCACACTGGCGCCATTTTCCCTCACAGCTCCGTTGGAGGGAAGCTCCCTGGCTCTCCCCTTCAGTCACTACACTACAGAAAGGGTTAAAAAAGAGAGGGGGGCACTAATTACGCGCAGTATTAAAAATACAGCAGCTATAAGGGGAAAAACACTTATATAAGGTTATCCCTGTATATATATATATATAGCGCTCTGGTGTGTGCTGGCAAACTCTCCCTCTGTCTCCCCAAAGGGCTAGTGGGGTCCTGTCCTCTATCAGAGCATTCCCTGTGTGTGTGCTGTGTGTCGGTACGTTTGTGTCGACATGTATGAGGAGAAAAATGATGTGGAGACGGAGCAGATTGCCTGTAATAGTGATGTCACCCCCTAGGGGGTCGACACCTGAGTGGATGAACTGTTGGAAGGAATTACGTGACAGTGTCAGCTCTGTATAAAAGACAGTGGTTGACATGAGACAGCCGGCTACTCAGCTTGTGCCTGTCCAGACGTCTCATAGGCCGTCAGGGGCTCTAAAGCGCCCGTTACCTCAGATGGCAGATATAGACGCCGACACGGATACTGACTCCAGTGTCGACGGTGAAGAGACAAATGTGACTTCCAGTAGGGCCACACGTTACATGATTGAGGCAATGAAAAATGTTTTACACATTTCTGATAATACGAGTACCACCAAAAAGGGGTATTATGTTCGGTGAGGAAAAACTACCTGTAGTTTTCCTGAATCTGAGAAATTAAATGAGGTGTGTGATGATGCGTGGGTTTCCCCCGATAACAACTGATAATTTCTAAAATGTTATTGGCATTATATCCTTTCCCGCCAGAGGTTAGGGTGCGTTGGGAAACACCCCCTAGGGTGGATAAAGCGCTCACACGCTTGTAAAAACAAGGGCTCTACCCTCTCCTGAGATGGCCGCCCTTAAGGATCCTGCTGATAGAAAGCAGGAGGGTATCCTAAAATGTATTTACACACATACTGGTGTTATACTGCGACCAGCAATCGCCTCAGCCTGGATGTGCAGTGCTGGGTTGGCGTGGTCGGATTCCCTGACTGAAAATATTGATACCCTAGATAGGGACAGTACATTATTGCCTATAGAGCATTTAAAAGATGCATTTCTATATATGCGTGATGCACAGCGGAATATTTGCCGACTGGCATCAAGTCTAAGTGCGTTGTCCATTTCTGCCAGTAGAGGGTTATGGACACGACAGTGGTCAGGTGATGCGGATTCCAAACGGCATTTGGAAGTATTGCCTTATTAAGGGGAGGAGTTATTTGGGGTCGGTCTTTCAGACCTGGTGGCCACGGCAACAGCTGGGAAATCCACGTTTGTACCCCAGGTCGCCTCTCAACATAAGAAGACGCCGTATTATCAGGCGCAGTCTTTTCGTGGGCAAGCGGGCAAAAGGTTCCTCATTTCTGCCCCGTGACAGAGGGAGAGGAAAAAGGCTGCAGAAATCAGCCAGTTCCCAGGAACAGAAGCCCTCTCCCGCCTCTGCCAAGCCCTCAGTATGACGCTGGGGCTTTACAAGCAGAACCAGGCACGGTGGGGGCCCGTCTCAATGAATTTCAGCGCGCAGTGGGCTCACTCGCAAGTAGACCCCTGGATCCTTCAGGTGATATCTCAGGGGTACAAATTGGAATTCGAGACGTCTCCCCCTCGCCGTTTCCTAAAGTCGGCTTTACCGATGTCTCCTTCTGACAGGGAGGCAGTTTTGGAAGCCATTCACAAGCTGTATTCCCAGCAGGTGATAATCAAGGTACCCCTCCTGCAACAGGGAACGGGGTATTATTCCACACTGTTGTGGTACCGAAGCCGGACGGCTCGGTGAGACCGATTCTAAATCTAAAATCTTGAACACTTACATACGGAGGTTCAAATTCAAGATTGAGTCACTCAAAGCAGTGATTGCGAACCTGGAAGAAGGGGACTACATGATGTCTTGGGACATCAAGGATGCTTACCTTCATGTCCCAATTTACCCTTCTCACCAAGGGTACCTCAGGTTTATGGTACAGAACTGTCACTATCAGTTTCAGACGCTGCCGTATGGATGGTCCACGGCACCCTGGGTCTTTACCAAGGTAATGGCCGAAATGATGATACTCCTTCGAAGGAAGGGAATTTTAGTTATCCCTTACTTGGACGATTCCCTGATAAGGGTAAGATCCAGGGAACAGTTGGAGTTCGGTGTAGCACTATCTCAGGTAGTGTTGCGGCAGCACGATTGGATTCTCAATATTCCAAAATCGCAGCTGATTCCGACGACTCGTCTTCTGTTCCTAGGGATGATCCTGGACACAGTCCAGAAAAAGGTGTTTCTCCCGGAGGAGAAAGTCAGGGAGTTATCCGAGCTAGTCGGGAACCTCCTATAACCGAGCCAAGTCTCAGTACATCAATGAAATGGTTCTGGGAAAAATGGTGGCTTCCTACGAAGCAATCCCATTCGGCAGATTCCACGCAAGAACTTTCCAGTGGGACCTGCTGGACAAATGGTCCGGGTCGCATCTTCAGATGCATCAGCGGATAACCCTGGCACCAAGCACAAGGGTGTCTCTCCTGTGGTGGTTGCAGAGTGCTCATCTTCTAGAGGGCCGCACATTCAGGACTGGGTCCTGGTGACCACGGATGCCAGCCTGCGAGGCTGGGGAGCAGTCACACAGGGAAGGAATTTCCAGAGCTTATGGTCAAGCCTGGAGACATCACTTCACATAAATATCCTGAAGCTAAGGGCCATTTACAATGCTCTAAGCTCAGCAAGACCTCTGCTTCAAGGTCATCCGGAGTTGATCCATTCGGACAACATCACGGCAGTCACCCACGTAAACAGACAGGGTGACACAAGAAGCAGGAGGGCAATGGCAGAAGCTGCAAGGATTCTTCGCTGGGCGGAAAATCATGTGATAGCACTGTCAGCAGTATTCATTCCGGGAGTGGACAACTGGGAAGCAGACTTCCTCAGCAGACACGACCTCCACCCGGGAGAGTGGGGACTTCACCCAGAAGTCTTCCACATGTTTATAAAACTCGACAAGTATTGCGCCAGGTCAAGGGACCCTCAGGCAATAGCTGTAGACGCTCTGGTAACACAGTGGGTGTACCAGTCAGTGTATGTGTTCCCTCCTCTGCCTCTCATACCCAAGGTACTGAGAATTATAAGATGGAGAGGAGTAAGCACTATATTCGTGGCTCCGGATTGGCCAAGAAGGACTTGGTAACCGGAACTTCAAGAGATGCTCACGGAGGATCCGTGGCCTCTACCTCTAAGAAGGGACCTGCTCCAGCAAGGACCCTGTCTGTTCCAAGACTTACCGCGGCTGCGTTTGACGGCATGGCGGTTGAACGCCGGATCCTGAAGGAGAAAGGCATTCCGGATGAAGTCATTCCTATCCTGATCAAAGCCAGGAAAGATATAACCGCAAAACATTATCACCGCATTTGGCGAAAATATGTTGCGTGGTGCGAGGCCAGTAAGGCCCCGACGGAGGAATTTTCAACTAGGTCGATTCCTACATTTCCTGCAAACAGGAGTGTCTATGGGCCTGAAATGGGGGTCCATTAAGGTTCAAATTTCGGCCCTGTCAATTTTCTTCCAAAAAGAACTAGCTTCAGTCCCTGAAGTTCAGACGTTTGTGAAAGGGGTACTGTATATACAGCCTCCTTTTGTGCCTCCAGTGGCACCTTGGGATCTAAAAGTAGTTTTTGGGTTCCAAAAGTCACATTGGTTTGAACCACTTAAATATGTGAAGTTAAAATATCTCACATGGAAAGTGGTCATGCTGTTGGCCCTGGCCTGGGCCAGGTGCGTGTCAGAATTGGCGGCTTTATCCTGTAAAAGCCCTCATCTGATTTTCCGTTCGGACAGGGCGGAATTGAGGACTTGTCCTCAGTGTCTCCCTAAGGTGGTTTTCAGCGTTTCACCTGAATCAACCTATTGTGGTGCCTGCGGCTACTAGGGACTTGGAGGACTCCAAGTTGCTAGACGTTGTCAGAGCCCTGGAAATATAGGTTTCCAGGACGGCCGGAGTCAGAAAATCTGACTCGTTGTTTATTCTGTATGCACCCAACAAGCTGGGTGCTCCTGCTTCTAAGCAGACTATTGCTCGTTGGATTTGTAGTACAATTCAGCTTGCACATTCTGTGGCAGGCCTGCCACAGCCAAAATCTGTAAAAGCCCATTCCACAAGGAAGGTGGGCTCATCTTGGGCGGCTGCCCGAGGGGTCTCGGCTTTACAACTTTGCCGAGCAGCTACTTGGTCAGGAGCAAATACGTTTGTAAAATTTTACAAATTTGATACCCTGGCTGAGGAGGACCTGGAGTTCTCTCATTTGGTGCTGCAGAGTCATCCGCACTCTCCCGCCCGTTTGGGAGCTTTGGTATAATCCCCATGGTCCTTACGGAGTCCCCAGCATCCACTAGGATGTCAGAGAAAATAAGAATTTACTTACCGATAATTCTATTTCTCATAGTCCG
This sequence comes from Pseudophryne corroboree, assembly GCF_028390025.1. Taxonomy (NCBI): domain Eukaryota; kingdom Metazoa; phylum Chordata; class Amphibia; order Anura; family Myobatrachidae; genus Pseudophryne; species Pseudophryne corroboree. Next base: position 323,208,480 of record NC_086446.1, read on the forward strand.
TAGTGGATGCTGGGCGCCCATCCCAAGTGCGGATTGTCTGCAATACTGGTACATAGTTATTGTTACCAAAAAAATCGGGTTATTGCTGTAGTGAGCCATCTTTTCTAGAGGCTCCTCTGTTATCATGCTGTTAACTGGGTTTAGATCACAAGTTATATGGTGTGATTGGTGTGGCTGGTATGAGTCTTACCCGGGATTCAAAAATCCTTCCTTATTGTGTACGCTCGTCCGGGCACAGTATCCTAACTGAGGCTTGGAGGAGGGTCATGGGGGGAGGAGCCAGTGCACACCAGGTAGTTCTAAAGCTTTACTTTTGTGCCCAGTCTCCTGCGGAGCCGCTATTCCCCATGGTCCTTACGGAGTCCCCAGCATCCACTACGGACTATGAGAAATAGAATTATCGGTAAGTAAATTCTTATTTTTTTCCTTGTGACCCTATTCGTACATTAATGTTATTTTCTCCATCCGCTCTGCAATTCCTATGTACAATATTGGTTATTTGTTATTTGTCATTGTTTTTCAGACTGAACGTGCATTAGATCACCGCCCTCCCCCTCCGGTCGCAAGTTCCCAGGCTATGGAGGAAGCTTGGTCGGCCTCCTTTGAAGCGCAGCGGTGACGAGGTGAGCCGCAAACATCAGCTCGCCATGGCAACCAGTGACGCGCTGACCGGAAGTGACCCGGCGGCTTCACTTCCGGAAGCCGGGACGCGTGGAGAGGCGACGGCAGGGAGCACTTCAGCGGGTATTTAGGTGGGGTAAGTGTTTTATGTGTGTCTTGTCCAATATTTGGTGGTGTTGTCTGCTTGAGGAAAGGGCTGCTGCCCTGAAACAGCTGTCGTTTTACAATACACTTCAATTCTGTATTCATTGCGTCCAGTGCCGTTTTCTTTTGGAGTACTGCATCTGACATTTGTAACGCTGCACGGAGGCTAGTTGTGGTTGTTTAACCTATTGAGTGCCGACTAAATTGCAAGTATTTGTTGTGTCATTCCAGGCACCAGTTGTAAGGCACCTACTACCTTTGACTTTTATTTAAACCTATTCGGACTGGGACACTCACCATTACACTGCACTGCACTGAGGTGTTTGTTTGTGCATAGGATCATGGAGCAGATTGCAACTGTGACCCAGGACGTCCCAGGGTGTAATATCATGGGCACAATGACCCCTGGTGAGACGTTTAGCTTTACTCAGGAACAGATTGAGAACATTTTGTCCAAGGAAGTTTTGCCTGTCATGGACACAGCAATGAAAGCTGAAGATTGTCTGTTCCAGCTAATGAAATTCAAACGCAGGGAAATAGACTTCTTGTTACATGGTATATCTCTCACCGAATACTACAGAGAGCACAAAATTCCCAGAGGGTTCCGTATCCGCAATGTGCCGACCATTGGGCGTCACAGCCCAGAATTTGTCAGAAAGTGGATCGGAATCCTCAATAGATGTGCCTTCGATTTAATGATCCTGGTGATCGAGGAGGCCAATAGGGAATTACAGCTCACACGACAGAAGATTGCGACCTTTGAAAGGGAGAATATGAAGGTGCTTGAATCTGATAAATCCCAAGATTGGGTTTACAAACTGGAGACCCAGTGTGACCAATATAGGCGGGACTTACTTAAGTTCAAGCGTAATAAAAAGATGACGGTAGACCAGGATTATGACGACAACAAAGGTGGCTAGCAGGCGTTGATGGTTTGGACAAACCGCGAGCTATACAGAGACGTAGACCGTGACAATACTTCAATTCTGTATTCATTGCGTCCAGTGCCGTTTTCTTTTGGAGTAATATATATATATATATATATATATAAACAGCCAAACGACGTGGCACTCCTGGTGACTTATGTAACAAAATTCGCAGGTAGGCAATGTAGATAACAACGTTTCAATGCCAAATTTATTTAGGCATTTTCCTCATTGAAACGTTGTTATCTACATTGCCTACCTGCGAGTTTTGTTACATAAGTCACCAGGAGTGCCACGTCGTTTGGCTGTATATGTGATTCATCACGGAGGCACCCGGTGCAGCAAACCCTTCAATGGAGAGCCGGATCATATGGACAGTTCCCATTTATGCTGACCGTGCTGTGCTGATGTCTGCTGTAACCATGCTGTAACTCCTTGACAAAGGTCCTGGTGTGGACCGAAACGTCGGAATTGGACTTTAAACTGGAACTGTGAGATTACCTTTTATTAAATTCTCTTTGCTGATTAATTGAGATAAAGTCTGGAGAGTGCTATCTGTTCCACTAGGTGGATAACCTTGTACTGTATGTATGTATGTATGTATGTATGTATATATATGTGTGTGTATATATATATATATATATATATATATATATATATATATACCACCGTTTCTGGGTCTGGCACTCCTCAATCCCACGGTATTTGCTCTGGTGCCCTCCTTAAGCGGCAAGCGCTCAATATATAGTCTGTAGAAGGCGGCACTCGGAGACTTTCACAAATTCTGAAACGTGCTTTTAATGTGCGTCAACGTTTCGGGAGACGTACTCCCTTCCTCAGGACACAGCAAACAAGTGAAAATACAGTGCAAACACAACATTTAAATAACTTACCATCCCCTAGCCCGCCAACCTCCATCGCGACCAGCGGCGTCCCGTTCCACGGCGCCCGCACTTCCGGGTTCGACAACTTCCGCCCCTCCGGAGTGACTTCATTCCGTGGCCTGGCGACGCGGCCGCAGGGAGGGTGCACGCAGCGCGTCTGCGCTTGTTGCTGTGGGGATACAGTGCTATGGAGACAAAACAAAACAAAACACAGATAAACGTGATATGTAAAAAACGACCACTGGAAGTGAAAAAAGTGACGACAACTTATACAGTAGTTAAAACCCATAGTGCACCAAACATGCACTATCTTTACAGTATTGGTGCAATATCGATCATATTAAGTGCATAATAAAAACAAAAAACAAATACGGTAATCATGATAAAAACATTGTGTCACACACCACTGACTGTTATGTTCAGCCTCTATAATAAACCCATTTTAGGGTAACCACCTATTGGGCTAATATACAAACTAACGGGCACACATACCAAAAATTACTCTCAAAAGGTCTCTATTATAGAGACTGTCAGGCGAAAATAACCTTCAAACTGGATACACTGTATAATGCCTGCTATACTACTTCACCCTTGGCACACCTGATCACTTGTTCACAGCAAGCTGCTTAGGCTCAAATATTCATTTAAGCCCCGAGGATGGATCGTGTCTAACTTATGGATCCATCTCGCCTCCAATTGCAGCAGTTTTTTTGCTCGATTACCCCCCCCGTGATGAAATTGGCACTTGGTCCACAATTTTGTAACGAACAGAGGCAAGACTGTGGCGTGCTAGCGCAAAGTGTCGCGCCACGGGTTGCTCACTGTTACCAGAAGCCAAAGCCGACCTGATCGCCGACCTGTGTTGGGCCATCCTTTCTTTAAACAAACACTGGGTCTTGCCCACGTAATACAAACTACACGGGCAAATAAGTTCATATATGACAAAGGTGGTACTACATGTTAAAGGTTTTGTAATCCTTATTTTCCTTCCAGTTTGTGGATGTGGGATGGAATCACCTATCAGCATATAACTGCACGTAGTGCAGCCTAAGCACTTATAACAACCTGCTCTACGTGTCAAAAAATGTGTCGTAGGTTGAGCCACTTGAAACCCCGTGATATCATTTTTAACCACAATATCTTTGATGTTTGCACTACGGTTCTAGCATGGCATAACTACTGTTTTTTAGACTTTGAAAATTAGGGTCAGTGGTTAACATAGGCCACATCTGCTTCACTTTTTTGTTGGTCCTTCTACTGGTGGTATTAAATTGATTTACCCACTTTTTCACATCTGAAAGATTCCAGTTCACTATTGAGACAGCTGGCACAGTTAGGACCTGTCCAGACAGACACGGTGTTGGCAACGCTCGATGTGGCTAGCTTATATACCTGCATACCACATCGAGCGGGGCTAGCAGCTGTGAGACACCTCATTACAAATAATCCCCTTTACGAGGGCCCCGATGTGGATTTATTTATCATCTTATTGGAATACACCTTGAGCCACAATTAGTTTTTGTTTAATGGTAGGTATTTCCTACAAAAGACCGGCTGTGCGATGGGGTCGGCGGTGGCCCCATCGCTAGCTAATGCATACATGTGGGAGGTGGAGAGACAAGTGTTCTTCAAGGACACAGAGATTGCTAAATCCATCAAACTATATACACGGTATATAGACTATCTCTTGCTGCTGTGGACCGGGGACCTAGAGGCCTTGGTCAAGCTAGTTGAGGGACATAATAATTCCTGTAGCCCAGTAAAATTTACCTTATCCACCCACATGTCTGAAATTTTTTTTCTAGACATTAAAATCCTGGTGTGAGGAGGACAGTTGTGTACAACGGTATATTCCAAACCAACGGACCGTAACACACTCCTTCGATATGATAGCTTTCACCCTCCAGCTTTAATACATGGCCTTCCGTATTCCTAGTACCTCAGGGTGTGCAGAATTACTAGCGCCCCTGAGGATCTGGAGGTTCAATTAGAAGAGATGACTAAGAGATTTGTACAAAGGGGTTACCCTTTGGGGTTACTGAAGCAGGCATGTGTTAAGGCGAAATCTAAAAATAGACAGGAGTTGCTGCAGGTGAAGGAGCCTGTGACCCCATCTAACAAGATTGCTTGGGTAAATCAATTTAATTCCACCAGTAGAAGGACCAACAAAAAAGTGAAGCAGATGTGGCCTATGTTAACCACTGACCCTAATTTTCAAAGTCTAAAAAACAGTAGAGTTATGCCATGCTACACCCGTAGTGCAAACATCAAAGATATTGTGGTTAATAATGATATCACGGGGTTTCAAGTGGCTCAACCTACGACACATTTTTTGACACGTAGAGCAGGTTGTTATAAGTGCTTAGGCTGCACTACGTGCAGTTATATGCTGATAGGTGATTCCATCCCACATCCACACACTGGAAGGAAAATAAGGATTACAAAACCTTTAACATGTAGTTCCACCTTTGTCATATATGTACTTATTTGCCCGTGTAGTTTGTATTACGTGGGCAAGACCCAGTGTTTGTTTAAAGAAAGGATGGCCCAACACAGGTCGGCGATCAAGTCGGCTTTGGCTTCTGGTAACAGTGAGCAACCCGTTGCGCAAGCACGCCATAGTCTTGCCTCTGTTCGTTACAAAATTGTGGACCAAGTGCCAATTTCATCACGGGGGGGGGGTAATCGAGCAAAAAAACTGCTGCAATTGGAGGCGAGATGGATCCATAAGTTAGATACGATCCATCCTCGGGGCTTAAATGAATATTTGAGCCTAAGCAGCTTGCTGTGAGCAAGTGATCAGGTGTGCCAAGGGTGAAGTAGTATAGCAGGCATTATACAGTGTATCCAGTTTGAAGGTTATTTTCGCCTGACAGTCTCTATAATAGAGACCTTTTGAGAGTCATTTTTGGTATGTGTGCCCGTTAGTTTGTATATTAGCCCAATAGGTGGTTACCCTAAAATGGGTTTATTATAGAGGCTCAACATAACAGTCAGTGGTGTGTGACACACAATGTTTTTATCATGATTACCGTATTTGTTTTTTGTTTTTATTATGCACTTAATATGATCGATATTGCACCAATACTGTAAAGATAGTGCATGTTTGGTGCACTATGGGTTTTAACTACTGTATAAGTTGTCGTCACTTTTTCCACTTCCAGTGGTCGTTTTTTACATATCACGTTTATCTGTGTGTTTTGTTTTGTCTCCATAGCACTGTATCCCCATAGCAACAAGCGCAGACGCGCTGCGTGCACCCTCCCTGCGGCCGCGTCGCCCGGCCATGGAATGACGTCACTCCAAAGGGGTGGAAGTTGTCGAACCCGGAAGTGCGGGCGCCGTGGAACGGGACGCCGCTGGTCGCGACGGAGGTTGGCGGGCTAGGGGATGGTAAGTTATTTAAATGTTGTGTTTGCACTGTATTTTCACTTGTTTGCTGTGTCCTGAGGAAGGGAGTACGTCTCCCGAAACGTTGACGCACATTAAAAGCACGTTTCAGAATTTGTGAAAGTCTCTGAGTGCCGCCTTCTACAGAATATATATATATATATATCCAGCATGTAGGCGGCACTCACGGCATGAAATAAAACAACAGACGCAAGTCTGGGTTGCAAAATCAACGTTTCAATGTTAAGTGAACATTTTCGTCAGGATAATATATGTAATATATATATAGCAGTACGATACAGTAGGCCATTGCTGTTGATATAATACTGGCATATAATTCCACACATTAAAAGATGGAGAACAAAAATGTGGAGGGTAAAATAGGGAAAGATCAAGATCCACTTCGTGCTGAAGCTGCTGCCACTAGTCATGGCCGAGACGATGAAATGCCATAAACGTCTTCTGCCAAGGCCGATGCCCAATGTCATAGTAGAGAGCATGTAAAATCCAAAAAACAAAAGTTCAGTAAAATGACCCAAAAATCTAAATTAAAAGCGTCTGAGGAGAAGCGTAAACTTGCCAATATGCCATTTACGACACGGAGTGGCAAGGAACGGCTGAGGCCCTGGCCTATGTTCATGGCTAGTGGTTCAGCTTCACATGAGGATGGAAGCACTCCTCCTCCCGCTGGAAATATGAAAAGACTTAAGCTGGCAAAAGCACAGCAAAGAACTGTGCGTTCTTCTAAATCACAAATCCCCAAGGAGAGTCCAATTGTGTCGGTTGCGATGCCTGACCTTCCCAACACTGGACGGGGAGAGGTGGCGCCTTCTGCCATTTGCACGCCCCCTGCAAGTGCTGAAAGGAGCACCCACAGTCCAGTTCCTGATATTGAAATTGAAGATGTCACTGTTGAAGTACATCAGGATGAGGATATGGGTGTTGCTGGCGCTGAGGAGGAAATTGACAAGGAGGAATCTGATGGTGAGGCGGTTTGTTTAAGTCAGGCACCCGGGGAGACACCTTTTGTCCGTGGGATGAATATGGTCATTGACATGCCTGGTCAAATTACAAAAAAAATCACCTCTTCGGTGTGGAATTATTTTAACAGAAATGCAGACAACAGGTGTCAAGCCATGTGTTGCCTTTGTCACGCTGTAATAAGTAGGGGTAAGGACGTTAACCACCTAGGATCATCCTCCCTTAAACGTCACCTGGAGCGCATTTATCAGAAGTCATTGACAGGTTCAAAAACTTTGGGTTACAGCGGAAGCAGTCCACTGACCACTAAATCCCTTCTTCCTCTTGTACCCAAGCTCCTGCAAACCACACCACCAACTCCCTCAATGTCAATTTTCCCCTTAGACAGGAACGCAAATAGTCCTGCAGGCCATGTCACTGGCAAGTCTGACGAGTCCTCTCCTGACTGGGATTCCTCTGATGGATCCTTGAGTGTAACGCCTACTGCTGCTGGCGCTGCTGTTGTTGCTGCTGGGAGTCGATCGTCATCCCAGAGGGGAAGTCGGAAGACCACTTGTACTACTTCCAGTAAGCAATTGACTGTCCAACAGTCCTTTGCGAGGAAGATGAAATATCACAGCAGTCATCCTGTTGCAAAGCGGATAACTCAGGCCTTGGCAGCTGTGTTGGTGTTAGACGTGCGTCCGGTATCCGCCGTTAGTTCACAGGCAATTAGAGAATTTCTTGAGGTAGTGTGTCCCCGGTACCAAATCCCATCTAGGTTCCACTTCTCTAGGCAGGCGATACCGAGAATGTACACAGACGTCAGAAAAAGACTCACCAGTGTCCTAAAAAATGCAGTTGTACCCAATGTCCACTTAACCACGGACATGTGGACAAGTGGAGCAGGGCAGACTCAGGACTATATGACTGTGACAGCCCACTGGGTAGATGTATTGCCTCCCGCAGCAAGAACAGCAGCGGCGGCACCAGTAGCAGCATCTCGCAAACGCCAACTCGTTCCTAGGCAGGCTATGCTAGGTATCACCGCTTTCTATAAGAGGCACACAGCTGACAACCTCTTACGGAAACTGAGGAACATCATCGCAGATTGGCTTACACCAATTGGACTCTCCTGGGGATTTGTGACATCGGACATCGGCAATAATATTGTGCGTGCATTACAATTGGGTAAATTCCAGCACGTCCCATGTTTTGCACATACATTGAATTTGGTGGTGCAGAATTATTTAAAAACGACAGGGGCGTGCAAGAGATGCTATCGGTGGCCAGAAGAATTGCGGGCCACTTTCGGCATTCAGCCACCGCGTGCTGAAGACTGGAGTAGCAGCAAACACTCCTAAACCTGCCCCGCCATCAGCTGAAGCAAGAGGTGGTAACGAGGTGGAATTCAACCCCTCTATATGCTTCAGAGGATGGAGGAGCAGCAAAAGGCCATTCAAGCCTATACATCTGCCTACGATATAGGCAAAGGAGGGGGAATGCACCTGACTCAAGCGCAGTGGAGAATGATTTCAACATTGTGCAAGGTTCTGCAACCCTTTGAACTTGCCACACGTGAAGTCAGTTCAGACACTGCCAGCCTGAGTCGGGTCATTCCCCTCATCAGGCTTTTGCAGAATCAGCAGGAGAGATTGAAGGAGGAGCTAAAACGGAGCGATTCCGCTAGGCATGTGGGACTTGTGGATGGAGCCCTTCATTCGCTTAACCAGGATTCACGGATGGTCAATCTGTTGAAATCAGAGCACTACATTTTGGCCACCGTGCTCGATCCTAGGTTTAAAGCCTACGTTGTATCTCTCTTTCCGGCAGACACAAGTCTGCAGATGTTCAAAGACCTGCTGGTGAGACACTTGTCAAGTCAAGCGGAACGTGACCAGCCAACAGCTCCTCCTTTATTTTCTGCCGCCACTGGAGCTGCCAGGAAAAGGATCAGATTTCCAAAACCACCCGCTGGCGGTGATGCAGGGCAGTAAGGAGCAAGTGCTGACATCTGGTCCGGACTGAAGGACCTGCCAACGATTACTGACATGTGGTCTGCTGTCACTGCATATGATTCTGTCACCATTGAAAGAATGGTGGAGGATTATTTGAGTGACAGCATCCAAGTAGGCACGTCAGACAGTCCGTACGTATACTGGCAGGAAAAAGAGGCAATTTGGAGGCCCTTGCACAAACTGGCTTTATTTTACCTAAGTTGCCCCCCCTCTAGTGTGTACTCCGAAAGAGTGTTTAGTGCAGCCGGTAACCTTGTCAGCGATCAGCGTACGAGGTTACTTCCACAAAATGTGGGGAAGATGATCATCAAAATTAATTATAATCAATTCCTCCGTGGAGACATTCACCAGCAATTGCCTCCAGAAAGTACACAGGGACCTGAGATGGTGGATTCCAGTGGGGACGAATTAATACTCTGAGGAGGGGGATGTACACAGTGAAAACGGTGATGAATCGGAGGATGAGGAGGAGGTGGACATCTTGCCTCTGTAGAGCCAGTTTGTGCAAGGAGAGATTGATTGCTTCTTTTTTGGTGGGGGCCCAAACCAACCAGTCATTTCAGCCACAGTCGTGTGGCAGACCCTGTCGCTGAAATGATGGGTTTGTTAAAGTGTGCATGTCCTGTTTATACAACATAAGGACAATTCCATCTTGCACCTCTTTTTTATTTTATTTTATTTTTTATCTTTGCATCATGTGATGTTTGGGGCTAATTTTTTAAGTGCCATCCTGTCTGACACTGCAGTGCCACTCCTAGATGGGCCAGGTGGTTGTGCCGGCCACTTGGGTCGCTTAGCTTAGTCATCCAGCGACCTTGGTGCAAATTTTAGGACACAAAATAATATTGTGACGTGTTCAGAATAGACTGGAAATTGTGGTTGAGGTTAATAATACTATGGGATCAAAATTACCCCCAAATTCTATGATTTAAGCTGGTTTTGAGTTTTTTTTGTAAAAAAAACACCCGAATCCAAAACACACCCGAATCCGACAAAAATTTTCAGGGAGGTTTTGCCAAAACGCGTCCGAATCCAAAACACGGCCGCAGAACCGAATCCAAAACCAAAACACAAAACCCGGAAAATTTCCGGTGCACATCTCTAATAATTAGTACTAATACCTGCAAACCACATTTCTGCTATATGAAGTGAACAATGTATATTAGGCTAGAATTTCTCATAATATGTCACTTCTGCTAGAATGTGAATTTCGGCTCATACCGTATGCTATAATGTGACTTTTGGCTCATTCCGTGTGCTGTAATGTTAATTTCGGCTCATACCGTGTGCTACAATGTTAATTTCAGCTCATACCGAGTGCTATAATGTGAATTTCGGCTCATTCCGTGTGCTATAATGTGAATTTCGGCTCATACCATGTGGTATATTGTGAATTTTGGCTCATACTGTGGTATAATGTGAAAAAGGCACCATTACTAGATAGTATAAGGGGTCCTACTATTGTGGTGCATAATGTGTATAAGGGGTATATGGTGTGGTAAACTACACTGAAGGACACTCCCCCTTTCGAGTGACCATGCCCCCTTTTCCGGAGCGCGCACGCCTTCGGTGCGCTTAGTTACATCCTTCACTGTTCCATACCCCCACTTCAAAATTTCCACTTCAACTACTGGTTCTGTATATTTTAATAGAGAATGATGTACACTCGTATGTGTTATAATATTAATTATATTTGTAAGAGCACATAGACTAAGAAGTAGGAGTAGTCGGGAATAGTAAGGGGAGGAGTCACCGAGGTGGGCCTGTGTGCTTCAAAAATGCCAGGGCCTATTTTTAGTCCCAGTCCGGCCCTGGGTATTACTGATGCAAAACGGGTTACCTTGAGTACAGATATGACTTTAGGATAAAGAAAGTCACATGGTGTGAAGTCTGGCGAGTAAAGAGGCTGTTCTAGTACTGCAATTTGTTTCTTGGCCAAAAACTGATTCACAAAGAGAGCTGTGTGGGCTGGTGCGTTGTCTTGATGGAGGATGAACCATTTTAATTTTTCCACAACTCTGGCTTCTTTTTCTGTTATTTTCCCGCAAAGTTTCTAGAACATTTTTTGTAGTACTGTTGATTCACTGTTGTGCTTTCCCAGTCTGCCCAAATAACACCCTTGATATCAAAGAAAACAATTAACATGACTTTGAATTTGGATTTGCTTTGATGTGCTTTCTTCATTCATGGTCATGATGTTTTCCAGTGCATGGACTGGTGTTTTGTCTCTGGATTGAACTGTAAGATCCATGTTTCATCACAGGTAATTACTTTATCTAAAAATGCAAATCTGCTTGAATTTGTTCTAAAATGTCTGTACAAATTAGCTTTCAATTTTTCTTCTAGGCAGTTGGAAATTGATGCAACACTTTATTACAGTTTCTTTGTCGATGTTTACCATTTCTGCTATCATTTGGAGTCAACAGTCCCTTCAAACAATTTTTGTCCCCACATTTTTATTTCGTATTTATTTTTTTAATGTGCAAGGCCTTCCAGGACGTTCATCTTGAACATCCTTACGACTGTCATTAAATCTTTTGTGCTATTTAAACACACATGATTGCGACATACAATCTGAACCCTATAAGCCTCGGTTAGAGGTTTTGTTCAATTTGGCTACAAATTTTTATTTAACATGTTATTCAACATGGGAAAAACACAACTTCTTCGAACGAAGTGTAGTATGTTATGCCGGCGGTCGGGCTCCCAGTGCCAGCATACCGGCGCCAGAATCCCGACAGCTGGGTGAGTGCAAATGAACCCCTAGCGGGCATGGTGGCGAGCTATGCGCGCCACGCTATTTATTCTCCTTCCAGGGGGGTTGTGGACCCCCAGTAGATAGAAAAGCTGTCTGTATGCCGGCCGTCGGTATTCCGGCACCGGTATGCTGGTCGTCGGGAGCCCGGCTACCGGCAAACTGAAGACCATCCCTTCGAAACGCTGTGTGACAGCAAACTATCTGTGCGAGTGTGGTGACACTTGCAAAACAGTTTTTTGGGCTATCCAAGGTCAGTGTTCTCTTTTAACTCATGCAGTATGGTTTATTTTTTACAAGTATGGCCTCGTTATTTTATAGCCATACCTCGTAAAGTTATATTAATGGGATAAAAATATATCATTCTTCAGAGCTGAGAGAACTTCAGTCAAGGGATAGCCATCGACCATCGATGGGTCTAACCATCGATGGCCTATGACCAGTGGCAAGTGTGTTGCTACTGATGGCGCTGCACCAATGCCGGTGTACGATGCTGTGAAACCATAGGCAGTCTGATGCAACGGCTGAGGTCTGTTCATGCACAACACTGAATGGGTTCATTCAATTGATTGTACATCCTTCGATGGCCATCTGTATCACGGTTTGACAGAATACACTCACATGTAATAAAAACAACCTCTGTGTCCCACCAAACAGTATTTCTGGGAGACATTGGAATTGTTTATTGTTCTAAAGTGGAAGGAGTTGGACTTTGATGTGACCGTTTTGTCTCATCAGATTTTTCCACCTCACTGCAAATCTAGGTGCACTTTAGTTTTGGGTTAGTGTAGGCCTGCTCCCTGATGCATGGTGGGTGCACTGGTGAAAAATCTATTTATTTGCAAAGTGTCTCCTTAATGATCTTCACATTGTGTAAGTGGAAGAACTACTTTAAAGGCGAAATTGCATCCAGAGCTAACTACAGTTTTTCTAATCTTTGCTATTCCATTGCTTAAACAACACTACAAATACTATATTTGCAACATTGTACCTTTTTTGTTTTCACAACTGTTACACTTCCCCTTTTATCACCCATGGTATCCTGTGTTAACTGTAACAGAATATAAACCTACAAATGGCTGACTGATGATCAAAAGGCTTTGTGGAAAGCGGAAGTAATGAATTAGTGGGGCAGAAGGGAAGGGATTAGCGGATGTTGATATGGGTAAAGATATATATGGCTGAGACAAACATGAAAGTGGCAGAAAAAAAGCACAGGTCTATAAAATAAGCATGTATAGCTGGTGTATGATGATTTTTTTGTTCTGCTTTGTTTTTTAATCTTTATTCAGCACCAATCAGTGACTGATGTGGGAGTGTGTTTTCCTGAAATAAAATGCACTAAAATTGCTCTTTTCCCCATGCAGCAGGAACTCTTCTGCAGAATGCCAACATTTTACAGTGTCATGCCACTGGTGGCTCACAGGGGTAATCCCTGCTTTTTACCCATCCGGCCCTTGATGTGGGTACACTCACTCCGGCAGTGTGTGGTCCCATTGTTGCTTCCAGGATTGATGAAGGCTGCGGAACATGGTGCGCAGAGTGTGGCTGTAGCATCCCTTGTAATGCGGTTTCTGCGAGACCGGCAGTATGTGCAGCACCATCTAGCATCTGGTCAGGTGACCAGGTCCAGTCCAATCCCGGCCAGGCTCAGATTCAGCTGATCCCTCCAACCAATCCAAATCAGCCCAGGGCTATAAAGTGTCCTGCTTCATAGGTCTCAGCTTGCTAGTTCCATATTTCACACAGCTCATTGTGAAATCCTTGTAGATGCGCTCCTTAGTGTTTCTAGGTATTGCCTCTGCACGTGATATCTTCGGTTGCATTGCATTCCAGTCCGGTCCCAAGTCCGGTTCCATTGCATTCCAGTCTGGTCCCAAGTCCGATATCATTGCATTCCAGTCTGGTTCCAAGTCTGGTCCCATTGCACTCCAGCCCGGATCTTATCCAGAAGTGTCATCATCCCGGTTCCAGCCCGAACTGTCAGCACTCCAGTTCTGTGTTGTATAATTATCTTCAGCATTTCCAATTCCGGTCCAGCCCTGGTGACCCAGTCAGGGGGCCACAACCGACCTACTGGGTGCAGCGAAACCCAAATCCCCTTGCATTGTTCCCTGGAGAAGACCACCGGTGGGGTAGGACTCCACGCCCCCGTCCTCGGTTCAGCCAACTACCTGGTGCTTGTTCTGATTGTTTTCCTTTTGATCTGAAAGTCCTTTGCACCTCCTATGAGCAGAGAGTACATCAAACACCAAGCTTCCATCATAGCACAACTCCAAATAACAGTACTCCTGCCAAGAGTTCGGCGATACCAGGCATCAAATTGGGACACTAAGACTTCACCTTGGCATAGAGCACATATTGATACAACCTAAAAAGCAATACAATAGCAGATGCGGTACTGGCTGTTTCAGATAGCTGGGATGGAGAGGGAAGGAAGTTTGTTACATGTACGTTGGGTTGAAGTTGTACCCATTGCTCAAATTGCATTCCCTACACCCCAAAGTTGCAGTGTCCCTCAGATGGATTCGAAGCAAGGGATTTAAACAGTGAGTATCGGACATACTAAGTTCCCAAGATACCTCCTAAAATAATCAGTCTAGATACAAGCTATACATCTGTTATCACCCATTTACTAGTAACCATGGTAAGCTTCAAGCATCCAATCATGTGTTTAGCTTGTTGCCTCTTCATATCTTCACTTATGATAGCTCCCCACATTTCCCTTTTTTGTTTTTGTTATTAATACCTTTTAACATAGATCATCTTCATTCTTTCTATCTTTACAAGTTGAGCAAATTGGCACAAAGAAGCGCACGTATAGTTAAAGGAAGTGGTAACATGTTATGGAATGGTGAGGCATTATGGAAGCATGATCTTTGCTTCCAAAACACTGGACCACCTTCTGAATGCCTCACTCACCATTGCCGGTGTGTACAGCGACCGTTCACTGGTGAGTTAATGGCCCTTAATTCCAATCTTCCAACTCAATCGGGATAGAGCCCTCAATTCATCTAATCCTTTTAAGAGTTTTATTGCAGTCCAGGTTTTGAGCTTTAACACTTCCTCCTTGAAACCATTTATACTGTGGCATAATTTGGCAGTTTTTCCTAGAGTACAGGGGTTTCATTTTCTACATGGGATTGGGGAAGTAAATTGTCAGAAAGTGGATGAAATACAAGTCTTGTTAAGCATTGATGGATTTGAAACAGATTAGTAATCTACAAATAAAGCAAAACTGGGACCGAATAAGCAGCTTCCAATTATCCATATCCCCAATACAGCCAAACCTTAAAATCATGATTTTCTGCAGCAGGATACATTGGTTTCCACAGGAAAACATTGGGGGTGTAGTGTATCTGGATCCAGAGGCACCAACAGGCTAAAGCTTTGACTGTCCCATGATGCATTGGGGCCTCTACTATAAACCCCGCCTCCAGGCACTGGAGCTCAGTTTCGAGTTGTTGCCTGCAGAAGCAGGTCACCTAACAGGAGGGCTGCACTGGGCAGCCCAGAAAAATCTTGCTAAGAAGATTTCTGCAGCAGGGTACATTGGTTTCCACAGGGAAACATCGGTGTGTAGAGTGGGATCTTAATCCAGAGGCACCATCAGGCAAAGCTTTGACTGTCCCATGATGCATTGGGGCCTCCTCTATAACCCCGCCTCCAGGCACTGAGAGCTCAGTTTCGAGTGTTGCCTGCAGCAGCAGGTTACCTAACAGACGGGCTGCACTGAGCAGCCCTGAAAAAGTTAAGAAGACTTCAAGGGCCGCAGCACTGATATGTCAGGGTGACATTCAGAGCTGCGTCTCCGTCACCTCCCAAGCGGCGTTGCATACTTTCGTAGCTCAGTTCCTGGGTTCTTGCGGCGTAGACACTCCGGCTTAGGCACACTGTCGCAGATGCTCTCCTGGTTCGCATGGCTGCTACGAAGGGAGGAGGTAAGCGGGTCCCCCAGATGGGACCCGCCATTAAATCGCGTTCATGATCGCAGTCAAGGGAGACGGACTGCAACGCTGGTGTGGACACTGTCACCAAGCAGGGACCCCACTATATCCGCCAGGGCATAGGAGTACAGGTCGGGTATACTAACGCCCCTATTGATAAGGCTCCGTAGTACCAATGGTGAGGTTCAGCATAGGGCAGCTGGCGCTTGACTTGTAGCTCCTCCCCCGGCCCAGGGCGCCATCTCCTCACAGATTTCCCATCCTGGAGCTGCCTCACACTCTCCCTCAGTTCCTGAGTGAGACGCTGGGCGCCATCTTCTGAGCATAGCTGCTGCTGGTCTCCCCTGCAAATCTTCCTGTACACAGAGCTGAGACTTTACAGACACTTGAGTATTCTACATGTCTTCATACAGACAGTGTTAGTTAAGAAAAAGTGTTCCTGTTACAGAATGTATTGTACGAGTATTCTGATAGATACCTCGGGTCTAGGACTGCGCTGTGTGTGTTTTTATTTTTGTAATTATATATAATTAGTCCAGTGAAGTTGTATTGTGCTCATAATAATCTCTGAATTGCCTGTGACTGCGAATGCTTGTATTTGCTGTATGGTTTCACTCTCATGTGGATCCCATCAAACGTATCTATCACTATATTCTATACTCGAAGGGACTAGGTGCGTCAGGGTCCTCTAATATAGTGTACACAGTACTTATCGTTATATGGATATTTTACTGCGTTTCAGTCACGTACAGTCGGGATTTGGTTCACAAGTTTTTGTACTTTTTATTTTATCCCCCCCCCCAGGTTGTGTACTTTGTCCGCAGGTTGTGTACTCTGGCTTCATCGTACTATTAGCCTGATTGTTGCTTTATTACAATGTCTAACAATAAGGGCAGTAAAGCTCTGTGAGCTCCTGTAATTTGCAAGTTAGGCTCCAGAGGTTTACCTGAGGGGGAAGTATTGTGTTATGGTCTGTGTACTAAATGTCATACACCTCCCAGTCAGCCTGCAGATCCTGTGACTACAATGGAGCCACCCTGGGCTATGTTCACTAGCCCCCTGGGGACTCTGGTAGACCGTTTAGCCCCCCCCCCTATGGGACCTCTGGTGCCACTGCAACCACAAGTTGTCCCTATGGTAAATTTGCCTTGGGCAGAAAATTTGTCTAGCCAACTGCAGCAGTTAAATCAGTGTTTGGTTAGACAGAAATCTACTCCAGGTCACTAACGTGTCCTGGGGCCTCTAAGCGGGCTGCTTTCTCCTAACAATCCACTAACCTCTCTGATGTTTCATCCGAAGAGGAGGGGGAGCATACGGTCCTGTCAGACACTGAATACTGTGTTACTGATGAGGATTCTCCCTCACAAGTTGATGTCCCTGCCCTAGTGGCTGCTATTAAGCAGATCCTACAAATCTCTGAAGATGGGGGAGGAGCTACAGGTGAAGCGCTAGCTGCCCTATGCTGGACCTCACCGTTGGTACTACGGAGCTTTATCAATAGGGGCGTTAGTATACCCGACCTGTACTCCTATGCCCTGGCGGATATAGTGGGGTCCCTGCTTGGTGACAGTGTCCACACCAGCGTTGCAGTCCGTCTCCCTTGACTGCGATCATGAACGCGATTCGCTTACCTCCTCCCTTCGTAGCAGCCATGCGAACCAGGAGAGCGTCTGCGACCGTGTGCCTGTATACAGCAATGTGACTTTACAAACACTTGAGCATTCTACATGTCTTTATACAGACAGCGTTAGTTAACAAAAAGTTTAAATATATTGTACGAGTATTCTAATATATACCTCCGGTCTAGGACCGCGCTGTGATATATAATATAATCTAATCTAATACAATATAAGATCTATATATATATATATATATATATATATAGCGCATGGAAATGGTGCGGCACTCCAATGACTTTCACGCTGATTGCAATGTAAGATACAACGTTTCAATGCCCTTTGTTAATACGGCATTTTCATCAGGTAATAACAGACCATACAAAAATCTTACCTTAAATAAGAAATATTACCTAGTGTGGCGCCAAACGCCGCAGCGGGACTGCACACCCGGCGGCCGCGCATAGCAAGTGACGTCATGACGCGCTGGAGGGCAGCGTCCGACAACACGTGACTTACAACCCGTAACCATAGAGATACCACAACAAATCAATAGAAAAACAGTACACACCGATGCACTCATTGTAAAACTGATTACTGGGAATATGATAAAATCAAAATACATCACAAACGAAGCATTACATCAGCAGGCCTAGCTAGAGAGAAATGCTATAGTATAACACTGCCGCTGCCACACAGATGATTAGGAGCAGCACAATAAAAGGTCAAGCAGTATATATGTTTGTTATACCCGAACACTTGCAAAGATGGTACACAATATAGACCCAAAATACAATCGAGGTGATAGTGCACTGAATTGAACATATATCCTAAAATGGTATATAATAAAATTACACTAAAGATACTTAGAAATCAAAATAGTACAAAATATGACAAAGACTTAATAAACATTAACCATGGGAGGCCAATACACTAATGCCGGAATGTTCATTTAAACCCTTGGGGGCCAACGTCCCCAGGCGGAAAATCCAACGAGCCTCGCATTGTAATAATGTGAGGCCGCGATTACCCCCACGTATAGAATGAGGAATGTGATCAATCATTCTATACTTCAGAGTGGTAAGGTTGTGAGCAGCATTGGCGAAATGTCTCGCGACGGGCTGATCACTTCGGCCCAAGATCAATGCAGCTTTAATGGCAGAACGATGTGCGGCCATCCGTTCCTTAAAGGGACATTCTGTCTTCCCTATATAGGACAGGCCGCACAAGCAAATGATCTGGTAAACAGTGAATGTTGAATTGCAAGTGAGTCTATGTTTAATGTATAACATCTTCCCAGTGTGCGGATGGTAAAAGGTATCGCCTGAAATCAAATACTTGCAGGTCAAACAAGTGCATCTAATGCAACCTGCTTTACCACGATAAATACTAGGAGCTGGCTCCATGATGTCTGATTTAACTAGAATGTCGCGGATATTGCGACCGCGCTTGTAGCACAACATTAATTGTGTATCAGAGAGGCCACAATCCTGATCAGATTTAATGATCGGCCATAGACTCTTAGATATTTTATTAATAGTCGGGCTAGCTGATGTGTATTGGGTGACCCAAGGCAAGATTGATTTCTTAGGCTTAAGGTTGGGTTGTAGTAAAGACATTCTGTCAATGTTTAATACTTTAATACTTTAAGTTTAGTTTGTTGGAGATGAGCAAAATCATAGCCACGATTCAGAAACTTCTCTATTAATGCATTCATTTGAATTTCTGCTTGCTTGATATCTGAGGTTATACGCCTCACTCGAATAAACTGTGAGTAAGGTAACCCTTTTATTATGGATACGGGGTGGCAACTGTTTGCCACAAGTAGGTTATTTCGGTCAGTGGGCTTGGAGTAAAGATTAGTTGAGATGTGACCATCTACAATAGAGATAGCCACATCCAAAAAATGAATATCAGATGTACTAAAGGAGAATGTGAACTTCACTGGACTGGTACTGGAGTTATGTAACTCGAGATGTCTAACCAAATCACAACTATCCCCTTGCCAGAAGACAAGTAAGTCGTCAATATAACGACAAAAAAAGAGGATTCTATCTGCAATGGAGGGATCTGAAAAAAATGTTGCATGTTCGACATCGAACATAAAAATGTTAGCATATGAGGGGGCTACCGCCGTTATATCTGCCCCCCCCCCCCCCCCCTGCAGTGCACATGGTTTACAAATTTGCTGCTGCGATCAACTCTGAATTACCCCCTTAGGCGCTTTGTCCTGTCGTCCACCCTATCTGATTTTTCACAGTGACCAGGCAGTTCTATGAACTCGACTTGGTTATTTGCCTAAGGTGCTGTTATCCTTTCACCTTAACCAAGAGATTGTGGTTCTAGCCTTTATCTCTTCAGACTTGTCTGCCAAAGAAAGTTCTTTGGATGTGGTAAGGGCTCTCCGTGTATATGTGGAGAGGACTTCCTCTATCAGGAGGTCAGATAAGCTTTTTGTCCTGTTTGGTTTCCACAAACGTGGCTGGCTTGCAAATAGGCAAACTTTTGGCCAGATGGATTAGAATGGTGATTGCACAAGCTTATGCGCAGGCTGGACTTCCAGCTCCTGCCGCTATTAAAGTCCATTCTACTCTGTCTGTTGGACCTTCTTGGGCGGCTTGCCGTGGCGCGTCCGCATTATAATTGTGCAAGGCAGCTACATAGTCCTCAGTGAATACAGTTTATTAGGTTCTATGCCTTTGATACTTTCGCCTCCCAGGATGCTTCCTTTGGACACATCCTGGGAGACACATCCAACTCATGTACTTACTTAATTACTACTTTTAAAAACATTATACATACAAAATGTATAAATCTAAATGTAACAATAAATAAACTTCTTAAATCAGCTATTACATGCTGCTCACCACACTATAGTCCAGTTAAAAGAGCCACAGATCACAGCGCTGAGGTTCATGTAAAGACAGTGGACATGCAGCTGTGCTGTATTCTGCGCGAACTTGCAGAGATTCTCAGCGCACATTAGCCAATGTAGGAAATGGATACCGACACACTTAATACCCTATAACCACTTAACTGGCATGGTCAGATTACATGCGACCGCGCCGTCCCATTGTGTCCCCCAGTGTTTGACTAGGAGATCCGTTCTGCAGATGTGCATAATGTAATATTTAAATATTTAAAATAATACTTTCTCTTTCATCCACTAGGGGACACTGGAACAGTCTTACACCGTAGGGGTGTGAAGCTTGCAACCGGAGGTGTGGCACAATCTAAAAATTAGCATTGTCTGCACAGTCGGCTCCTCCCCCTTCACGCCCCTCATCCCTCAGTTTGAAAAACTGTGCTGGAGGTGCAGCACGTGGGGGCATTGAGCTGCTGACTAAAATAAAACTAATACATGTGCTTCGTCGACCTAATGAAAGGGAGACAAAGCCTGCTCATCTTTGAGAGACAAAGATTCCTTTTGAAAGGACCTGCATCTCTCGACAGGAGATTCTCTCCAATCATTCTGAGTGAGTACTGGTGATATAAGGGCCCATACTGTTAGTTTTTAATTTCATTATTTAATTTTCATATGAGAGGCGCCGCTATAGCTATAAATAGTGTCAGATTCCCCACAGTAACACAGCAACGCGCTGGCCAGCGGTCACCAGTGTGGAGCGTGGGGCTTTGCAGTCTCCCCTATCATCAAGTTAGAGAGAGGCACCGCTACGGGACCTGGTGAGAGTGGTCCCGGCGCACGCCGACCAGCAAGTTAGAGCTGAACGTGAGATGCTGAGAGGCGCCGCTATGGGACCTGGTGAGAGCGGTCCCAGCGAGTGCCAACCAGTGGGGAGAGACGCTGCAGTTAGTGCCGCGCAGCTTCGGTTCATAAAGGAGTATAGAGATATGCAATGGAAATACCTGCGGCATTGTTTAGGAGAGGCTGTCCAGTATAAGTGTCCGAAATAATTCAGTGGCGGCCATTTTAATAATTCCATGCAGGTGCCAATCTGAGGGGTATGGGTGAGCCCTCCCCCTTTTTAGAAGTGAACAAATAAGAGATTTTTTATTATAGCAATGGCTTCCTCTGCTGGTGAAACTTTTATATATTAAGTACTGTGAGGATCTCCTATTTATATTTTCAAAGGAATTCTATTGCAAAGATACTGAGGAAAATACAGGGAAGCAAGTGAATACCAACTCTAACAGCGTAGCAGTTATATATATTTCCAGCCAGGCACATCCAATACCTTTGCTTCCATCATCTATCACAGTTTTTCCCTTCGTAGTTTAAAGGGTGAACGCGCTGCCAAGTAGTCTGGTACGGGGTTTAGTCAGCATGTCCGACGCACCAACCAAGACCTATTACGTTTGCACGAAATGTAACAAGAAGAGCACGCGGGTTGGCAGCTCCAGGGTGTGCGATTCCTGCTTAGACAAGGACGCTCCACCTGGGAGCAGTGCTCCGTCTAAGTCATGGGAAGGTAACCTTGCAGATAGGATCTCCAAGAAGATGGCAGAATCCCGCAAGCAGTAATCGGAATGGGCTGCGGGATTCTCAAAGACGATGGAAGAATTTATCATCAGGTTAACGCTGCCCGCACCAGCAGTAACAAATGTGCGCAAGGCAGTTAAAAGGCCTCTTCCTATTGTACCTGAATCAGAGGAGTAGGAGGGTCCTATCATTGATACAGAAGAAGGTGAGTTGATTGAAACTAACCTAGACGCCGATTTTCAGGAAGAGGACACGGCAGTCACGGGTTTTGATTCCTTAATTGAAGCGGTTAAGGAGATCCTAAACTTTAAAGTGGAAGAAGTTAGGGAGCCAGAGGATTTTGAATTATTCGAATCCCAAAAACCACTCTCAGCAGTGTTTCCCATTCCTAAATCTCTCCAAACTCAGATGAAGGAAGCTTGGAAACAGCCTGATAAACGTTTTCAATTTCAAAAGCGGTTTCACATGAATTACCCTTTACCTAAGAATGTAATGGCTAAGTGGGAGACTCGACCAGTAGTGGATGCTTCCCTAGGAAGGTTGTCAAAAATCCTACCAATACCTAATGTAACGACTTTAAAGGATGCTTCAGATCGTAAAGTTGACACAGCTTTAAAGTAAATTTTTGTAGCAGCAGGTGCAGCACAAAGACCTAAGATCATCTGTGCTTGGGTTAACAAGGCCATGGGAGCATGGTCTGGATGTATTGTTCAAGCTATTTAAGAGGAAAATAGCCTGGAAGAGATTACTCAACTGGCGGAGCATATTCGAGAATCAGCCTCATACTTTTGTCAAGCCTAAAAATGATATTAGCAAGATAGCATCACGCATCTCTGCATCGGCCATTTTGGCTAGAAGGATTTTATGGCTCAGAGGATGGCATGGGGACTCTGACTCCAAGAAGGCGGTAGAAGCCATCCCCTTTGGGGGAGAGATGCTTTTCGGTCCAGAGTTAGACAAATGGATTTCACAAGCTACAGCAGGGAAGTCCACCTTTCTTCCTACGCCTTATACGAGAACCACTCCACAGGTTAGGAGAGGTTATTCGGGACCAGCGTTTAATTCATTTAGATCACAGTCCTTTCGAGCCCAAGGATGAGGTTTCAGTGCACAAGCACGTGGAGGCAGAGGTAGAGGCCGCTCACAGGCAACAGCCAGAAAGGAGGATAAACCTGCTGACAAGACAGTGGCATGACGGTCTCCCAGCTCACCTGGGGTCCCCCTTGGGTGCACGGCTGGAAGGTTTTCGGGACATCTGGGCCAAAACCTCACCAGAACTTTGGATAAACAACATTATCTCCCAGGGGTATAAAATGGATTTTCAACAGAGACCTCAGTTAGTTTTTTACAACAGGATTACCTCGGTGTCCTCAGAAAGCGAAGGCACTATTGACAGCGATTCAAAATTGCTTCGATCAGAGGTCATTATTTCAGTCCCCGACTCTCAAAGTTGAACGGGTTTCTATTCAAATCTTTTTGTCGTGCCAAAACCAGACTGGACAGTCAGACCAATTCTCCATTTAAAAGCTTTAAACCAGTTTCTAACGGTCTACAAATTCAAGATGGAATCAATCCAGTCGGTCATTGCAGGTTTGGAACAAGGAGAGTTCATGATATCCATGGACATAAAGGATGGCATACCTTCATATCCCAATTTAGACTCCTCACCAAGCATACTTAAGATTTGCACTGGTGAAGGATCACTACAAATTCAGGGCCTTGCCATTCGGTCTATCATCAGCCCCAAGAATCTTTACGAAGATCATGGCAATAATGGTTGCAGGATTGAGACTGTTGGGGGTCACGATCATACCTTTATCTAGACGATCTCCTGATCAAGGCATCCTCTCAGGAACAGCTGATCAAGGATGCTCAGACATCTCATCAATTTCTCATTCAACATGGTTGGATTGTGAACTTCCAGAAATCCAACCTCATGCCAACTCAACGGATTCAATTCCTAGGTCTCATCTTGGACACGGTACAATTGAGGGTATTCTTACCAGAGAACAAGATCCAGGACCTACAGAGGTTAGTGGCGTAGGTACTAAGGACACAGACTGTTTCTGTACACCTCTGTGTGCAACTTCTTGGGAAGATGGTGGCGACTTTCGAAGCTCTCCAGTACGGCAGACTTCACTCCCGACCATTCCAGATGAACCTCACTGCTCAGGGAGCAGGTTCGCACTGGCTTCTACATCGAAGAATCCGACTTCCACCACAAATACGAATATCCTTAATTTGGTGGTCACTACACAAGAATCTCGCAGCAGGCAAGAGATTCACCATTTGGGATTGGAGGATCCTGACAACGGATGCCAGTCTCCGAGGTTGGGGTGCTGTCTTAGAAGAACATCAGTTTCAGGGCAGATGGACGTTACAGGATAGCAGGCTACCCATAAACATTCTCGAACTGAGAGCAGTTTACAATGAGCTTCTCTTAGCTGAAGACCTAGTAATGGGTCACAACGACGGCATACATAAACCGTCAAGGAGGAACTAAGAGCAAAATGGCATTGAAGGAAGCCACAAAGATCTTGTTGTGGCAGAAAGACGAAACATCATCCTCTTGGCAGTATTCATTCCAGGAGTGGAGAACTGGGAAGCAGATTATCTCAGTCGCCAAGACATGCATCCAGGAGAGTGGTGCCTGCACCCACAGATCTTCGACATGGTGGTGAGGAGATGGGGTCTACCTCAGGTGGACCTAATGGCATCTCGACACAACCATCAGCTGCACAGATATTTGTCCAGGACAAGAGATCCAGCAGCAGTGGATGCATTGACATTTCCTTGGTGTTACAAAAGGGTTTAAATTTTTCCACCTTTCCCACTCATACCCAGAGTTCTCAAAAAGGCAAAGCGAGAACTGGTGTGGGCAATTCTAATAGCACCAGATTGACCCCGCAGGAGTTGGTACTCGGACCTGCGGGGGCTACTGGCAGAAGATCCTTCGTGGTTACCTCAGAGAGAGGACCTGTTATCTCAGGGGCCGTTCCTCCACCCAGACCCGAACAGGCTGCGTTTAACGGCTTGGCTGTTGAGACCCTGATCTGAAGAAGCAGAGGGATACCAAGAACGGCCATTCCTACGATGATAGCTGCTAGGAAGCCGGTCACAGCCATGCACTACTACAGAATTTGGAAGAAGTACATGGACTGGTGTCAAGAACGTGGGTGGAATTTGAAAGAATTCCACTTATCCAGACTTCTACGTTTCCTTCAAGCTGGTCTAGATGGGGGATTAAGACTAGGTTCTTTGAAGGTTCAAGTTTCGGCTCTCTCCATCCTATTTCAACAGCGGGTAGCATCCTTACAAGAAGTTCAAACTTTCTTGCAGGGGGTTCTGAGGATACAACCTCATTTCCGTCCTCCCACTGCACCGTGGGACCTAAATTTAGTGTTTAATTTTTTTAATCAACTTTTGAGCCGTTGGAAAGAACGCACCTGAAATATCTTTCTTGGAAGGTCACGTTATTACTGGCCTTGGCTTCGGCCAGACGAGTCTCTGAGTTGGGAGTCTTATCGTGTAAGAGTCCCTTTTTAATTTTCCATGAGGATAGGGCAGAACTCCGTACACAGGCGGAGTTCCTTCCTAAAGTCGTTTCGGGGTTTCATGTGAATCAGCCGATTGTAGTCCCATCTTTTCAGGGATTTGCAGATGGGGACATTTCTTTGGATGTTGTACGAGCTCTACGAATACACGTACAAGTTACGTCGTCCTTCCGAAGGTCGGACCATTTGTTTGTTCTCTATGATGGTCCGAAGAAGGGTTGGCCTGCGTCTAAGTAGTCATTGGCTAGGTGGATTAGACTTGCCATTAGGCAAGCTTATATATCCTGTGGTAAACAAGTTCCTGTTCAGACTGGTGCTCATACCACCAGATCCGTGGGTGCCTCATGGGCGGCTGCCAGAGGTGTTTCTACTACGCAACTTTGCAGAGCGGCAACGTGGTCATCAGCACACACATTCACGAGATTTTACAAGTTTGATACTTTTGCATCCGGAGATTCTAAGTTTGAAAGTTTAGTTTTGCAGGCCACGGACAGCACTACTGTATAAGACTGTTCCAGTGTCCCCTAGTGGATGAAAGAGAAAAGAGGATTTTGGTACCATCCAGCTCCTGTCGTTATTCAAACACAGCCTAAAACATGGCAGTTAGTAGCTGATTGGTTGGTACTTTATCTCCCTCCAAGGTTTAGTACATCTGCCTCAGTCAATGTGCAGACGTGTCCACAGGGCTGTTGAATGGCTTTCCACTGAGATGCGATTGACTGTTTGTTTATGGGGGTGTAGAGTGTGTGTGTATGTATTTGCTTGTGGAGGGAGTATAATAGGTGGTTTGGGATTATTTGTGTGATCAATGTCACAAGTCCATAAAACTCAAATAACAATGAGAAAAGAGCGCTTTAACTTCAAATGCTATTTGTTTCAGGCAGGGAACTAATGGGCGATCTTGAAACATCTAGAACAGATAGATAATTATTTTAACACAGTGTATGACTGAATTTGGCCTTATTTGAAAGGCACATGTTTTTTCCTTTATATACTATGAAAGGTGGCTCCTATTATGGCTGGCCCACTCCTCTGTGGTCAGGTGGCCACACCCCTTCCAGCATATGGCAGTGCCCCTTAGTGGGCCCCTGTGATTGTGTTTCCCTGGTGGGCCCTTCATGCCCCAGTCCTACACTGCCCTTGGTGTCATGACTCCAGGCATGGCGAATCTCCAGATACGCCAATCTGAGAATGCTGCTCGTGACACCTTACTGATTACCTCAATTCATGTGGTAAATCAGAATGGTAACTGCCACCAGCAGAAGTACCTTTTGGGTCAAGCCCAGAGTGAGCTCCTGCTCTCACCTGCAGACACTATTATTAAGACGTAAAAAGTAGGTAACATGAGCCTCTCTCTCTGGGTTTGGGTGTGAAAGCGCAGAATCCAGAACTAAGATTAAAAAATTTTAAGTCAAAATTTAAAATCTTATAGTTACAGAAAAAGAAAGGTTACAAGAATATAATAGTTTAAATAGTCACACAAGTATTTACAATTTCAAGAAATAAAATGGGGAGAAATACAACGTTCTAGTAACCTGTAGTACAGAACGCTGTAGAGTGAGGTCTCTCTTACTATCCTGGCTATTATAGGCTCCAGTCTCTCACTGGATGCCACCTCAAAGATAATGACAAATTTTCAGAGTCCGTTTCCCATATTTAAAGCTACATGCTGCAGCTTCCCCCCTCTTGGGATTCATTTAACCCTCCCAAAACCAGAGTGGAGTGATTCTCAGTTTACACTGTGGGGCTTTCTCAGCCATACTTGCAGGGCTGATACTTTTCATCTTTTATGGCTTGCTTTAAAGCTCTGGGCATGATTTTATAATCAGCCTTGGCTAGATTTTACAACCTGCTGCAGGAAGGCCAGCTCACACCTTTCCAACCATAGGTCCCCTTCCACACCCATTCTGTTTCTGCTGACGGGCGTGGTATCACCATTTCAGCTCATAACTCCCAGGGTAGCGAGGCACCCTAACCCTTTATGCAGCTAAACCTGATTAGTATGGGCGCGACATGCGCGATAACGAGGATCACTTTAGAAAGGAGACTGGGCATGTATATAATTTGAATACTGCCCATAGTGTCTCTGAGGGGCTCTCGCAGGGGCCCTTAATACATTCTTTTTTTTTAATCAATGGTTTTTATTTATTTTTTAATCATTAACATACACAGCCGGACATGACAGCACACGTGAAATCCAACAGGAGTATGAGTTGACTGAACAGGATGTCAAGCAGAAATATAGCGATACATTAACAGTGCAACAATGTATACAGTGTCCTAATCATGTACTGCCGAATCCGGCCAAAGACAAATATAAAACTAACATCTAACAGATAGAAGAAGAAGTAAGGTAGAACAAGAAGAGAGACAACACATTGAGACACATAGGGGATAACAAAGACACGGGTCAAGTTCTACTGATATATACTATATATAGCAATAATACTCAGGCAGCCTCAGATTGCGGAGAGTGTGACTGCGACAATTCTATAGGGTTAGCAACAACCATAGGCAGCCCTGTCCGTTCTCGAAATATTTTCCACTTCAGCCAAGAATTCAGTATTGAGGATGGTGAGGTAGTATCGTCACCTCCAGACGTTTCAAATAGAAAATGTTTATGTGTGTTATTAACAATGACATGGAGAGTGGGTACAGTTGGTGTTTTCCAAAGCTGTCCAATTGCAGCCTTAGTGGATATGAGGATATGGCCAGCAATATATCTATCACAGCGCAAAAGTTCAGGTGAGGTATAATGGAATAGGGCGAACATAGGAGTCATAGGGACCTCAACCCCCAACACCTCCCGGAGAAGAGAGAACACTTCGGTCCACAGCGACCTCAGAACAGGGCACTCCCAGAACACGTGTAGAATATTACCCACGTGACCGCAATTCCTCCAGCACAACCGGGAAACCGAAGGCCAAATGATATGGAGTCGCTGTGGAGTAAAGTACGCCCTTTGGCACAATTTGAAGTACATCTCAGAATGCTGAAGGCATCTAGAGATTCCAAAGCACCTCGAGGAAATGGAGTCCCACTCTTCCTCCCGCAGGTCTATGGAGAGATCCCTCTCCCACTTCAGCTGCGAAGGAATCTTACCCTTTTTAGAGAGGAGAATAATATACTGATACCATTTAGATATCCCACCGCCATGGTCCGGGGAAGACAGTCTGAGACGAAGGGAGGCTGGAAGGGGGACGGGAGCCACCCCACTACTCCCCCATGACTGCAGCCAGTGTCGGATCTGCAAGTTTTTGAAGAAGTCGTGCCTCGGGATACCTGAGTTACTTAATAACCTAGAGAAGGGCACCAACCCTCCCTCTGTGTATAGGTCCCCTAGATGCACAACCCCAGCACCGATCCAAGTGTCCAATCCCAGGTTGGGTATGAGACTAGCAATAGTCCTTATTTCTAAATCAGCCGAGGGCAACACGATTTTCGGGTCAGACGCAGCGACCGTATGCCAAAGCTTCAGGGTGCATCTAACCGACTCCCCCGGGCCCAGCCGCTTAGGGACACAGTGAGCAGGCAGTAGAAACATATCTCTCAAGTCGATCGAACCCAAGAAGGACCGTTCTATAAGGACCCATGGCTTGGGGCTGTGCACGTCGAACCAGTCCCGAGCCTGACTGAGAAGGCAGGCGGAGTGGTACGCCTCCAAATTAGGGTATGCCACCCCCCCCCGACCATTTTAGGCAACATCATCACCTGTCTAGCTATGCGGGGCCTCGACCCCTTCCATATATACTGAGAAATGATCATGTTAGCTTTCACCAGGAGAGGTTTGGGGAAGCTACGAGGTATAGCCCGGAACAAATACAGAAGTTTAGGGAGTAGTATCATCTTGGTCGCGGAAATTCTTCCTAGCCAAGATATTTCATGAAGGGACCATTCTTTTATTAATTTTTCAAAGGCGCTAAAGAGGGGTACATAG
Source organism: Pseudophryne corroboree (assembly GCF_028390025.1). Lineage (NCBI taxonomy): Eukaryota > Metazoa > Chordata > Amphibia > Anura > Myobatrachidae > Pseudophryne > Pseudophryne corroboree. The sequence continues at coordinate 323,237,673 of NC_086446.1, forward strand.
TTACATTCATATAGGTCTCTGTCTAGGGAGAGGTGAATTCCTAAGTACTTAATGGATCTGACCTGCCAGGCATAGCGGTATAGATCTTTAAGTCGGGTCACAGTACGCGGCGGTATGTGAAGCGGTAGGGCTTCGGTTTTGGTTGTGTTCAACTTGTAATATGATATTCTGGAATATCTGTCAAGGACGGCATGGAGCGCAGCTAATGAGGCATCTGGGCGAGTTAAGCAGAGCAAGATGTCGTCAGCAAATAAACTGATCTTGTGGGTCAAACCACCCTTTTTCTGGGCCTGTAATTGTTGGTTCAGTTCTAATTGTCTCAGCCAGCGGCTCAATAGCTAGAGCGAATATAAGGGGTGACAGGGGACAGCCCTGCCTGGTTCCATTGGTGATATTAAAAGCCCCTGACAAACAACCGTTGACAAACACCTTTGCAGAGGGAGCAGAGTACAGAGCAAAAACAGAATCTAAGAACCTCCCAGCGAACCCATATTTATCTAAAACAGCTCTCAGATATCCCCAATGGAGTCTATCAAACGCCTTTTCGGCATCTAAAGAAAGTATAAGGAGGGGTGTTTTATGCGCATCACAGTGTTCAAGTATGTTAAACACCCTCCAGGTGTTGTCCGGGGCCTGCCTGCCCGGGACAAAGCCCACCTGGTCAGCAGCTATGAGGGAAGGAAGCAGAGGGGAAAGACGATTGGCAATTAACTTTGCGAAGAGCTTAACGTCTGTGTTCAACAAGGCTATAGGACGATAGTTTTGTACTGCTGTGGGGGGCTTGCCAGGTTTTGGAATGGCAACTATCTGCGCCTCAAGCATTTCTTTGGGAAACTTTCCCACGCCCGATGCCTCATTGAAAACAGACAGCACTAGGGGGGCCAATTCATTCTTATATGATTTATAGAAATTGGAGGGGAAGCCATCAGGGCCAGGAGCTTTGTCTTTCGGGAGACCAGAGACAGCTGCGTCTAGTTCTTCTAATGTCCAAGGGACATTAAGGGACAGGCCAGCCGCGGAGTCCAACGTCGGGAGGGAAATTTCTTTCAGGAAGGACTGAATATCAACCTCTCTGGGTTGGGGGGTGGTCGGGTCAGACCTTAAATCATATAGGTGGGAGTAGTACTCTGCAAAGGTGTTTGCTATATCATAAGGGTCAGATACCCTAGATCCCGAAGCGGAACAGACATGGTGTATCCTGGCTCTAGCTCGTTTACTCTGTAGCTTCCGAGCCAAGAGACGTCCCGCTTTATTGCCTAGTATATAGAACCTCTGGTTTAGTCTAGCAATATTGCGCTGCACGTCCCTAAGTGAGAAAACGTTTACTCTTTCCCGGGCGGCTAATAAAAGCTTATGGGTAGATTTATTGAGCGGGTTCGCTTTATGCAACGATTCCAGTCTGGTAGCCTCCTTATCAGCAGACAGGCGTTCTGCCTGTTGAGTGCGTTTAAGTCTGGCAGCAGTCTGGATGGCTGAGCCTCGAATCACCGCTTTAAGAGAGCACCAGTTGTTAAAGATCGAGGTATCTTCCGATTTGTTTGTGTCAAGATATAATTGTATAGATTGTCGGATAGTGCTAAGGGCATCAGGATTATTGAGCAAAAACCTCCCCAATCTCCAGGGCCCTGGAGGGATCCCACCTGCCTCCAACTCCCATGTTACCATTACCGGGGAATGATCAGACCAGGTCATAGGTAATATTTTAATTTCCCGGATAGCCGTCAGGGTCTCTTTGTTTGTCAGGGCAAGGTCTATCCTAGAGTATGTGCAGTGTACATGCGAGTAGAAAGAATAATCCCGCTCTGTGGGGTGTTTAGTTCTCCATGCATCGTATAGATCGAATTCCCCCAGTAACTGGCGGAGGCTAGGCCTCCCGTCCCGAGCATTCCGACCCCCCATCAGAGTGCTTCTAGTAGTGCTAGATCTATCTAGTAGAGGGTCAACAACTAGATTAAAATCCCCCAAGATCATAACCGACCCCTTAGTGTGCTTTTGTATCAGGGAACAAAGATTCCTACAGAAAGTGAGCTGACCAGAGTTAGGGGCATAGCATGAGACTAGAGTGACCATGGTGTTTTCTAGTAACCCTATTAATATGAGATATCGACCCTCAGGATCTACTATTTGGGACTCTAGTGTGAAAGTGCAGTTCAGGGAGAAGAGTATCGCTACTCCAGCCTTTTTTGTAGGGCCATTGGCCATATAGCAAGTAGGGAAACGGGTATCGTGAAATTTAGGGGGATCCAATTTTTTGAAGTGGGTTTCTTGAACCGCAACAACATTCGCCTTCATTTTATAGAAGGAGGACAGCGCTAATTTACGTTTCTGTGGGGAATTTAATCCCTTAACATTGAGTGAAACTAACCTGACCATAACTGATTAGTACAGGAACAAATCAATCGCTGAATCAAACATCTAGGAACATAACCCTGAGGAAGACAAGACACATAGGGGGAACAAACAGGGGTAGACAAAAGAGAATTATGAAAAAGAGAAAGAAAACAGACCCCATAAAGATATGGGGCCATAGTAAGGCGCCAAAACATCCAGCGCCTCACCCAATGAAATAGAGAGGTTGGTGGCCAACCTCCCCGCAACCTAACAGACGAGGATTGTATATCTCGGTGTATGTACACCTACCCGACCTATCACTCCCATAGCCTTAGGGTTCCGGGCTGCAGAGACACACAATGCTGGTCAAATATATAAGAACTATTACAATTAGATTACCAAACAGAGAATTAGTAGGAAAAAGACAAAAAATTAACTCTGTACTTCTCATACATTAGTGTCTACTAGAATGCAATGGTTGACAAGCAGAGTGAAACCATCCCTATGGCATTAGTCAACTTAAACCTCACATGTAACAGTCCCTGCAGGTAACTTCCGGGGCCCGGAACGGCAATCCAGGGAAAGGCACCCATGGCAAGTGAATATGATCAGTATACCATTACTTCTCAACCGTCGACCAGTCCTGCTGGAGTCGATGGTCAGGAGAACTGGGCCCGGGATCTCCCCCCAGATTCCATTTACGTAGGAGCTTCAAACCCTCATCGGCCGACGAGATGGCTATGGTGGAACCGTCTCTGAAGATCAACAGACGAGTGGGGAAGCCCCATCTGTAAAGGATACCAGCCTTCCGAAGAACAATAGTAACCGGGTGGAAGGAGCGTCTTTTATTGAGAGTGTACTGCGACAAGTCACCATACAGTTGAAGATTTCCCAGGGCTTCTGCCGTATCAGAGGATGGTCTAGCCGCCTTAAGCAAAGAATCTTTAATATGAAAGAAGTGAACCCGCATCAGAACATCTCTAGACGATCCCTCTGGGGCACCTCGGGCCTTAGGAATTCGATGGATTCGATCCAACAAAAGATCTGATGAGCTGGCGGTAGGCAACAGTTTTTTGAAGATCCCCATAGTATAATCGTGGAGACTACTGTTAGAGATCGAGTCGGGGACCCCTCTAAGTTTCAAATTGTTCCTGCGCGAGCGATCTTCCAAATCCGCTACTTTATCGCGCAAGAAATTCACTTCACCCTCCAGGGTATCATGGGAGTCTATCAACGAGTTGTGTGAGCCGACTACCTCGCCCATCTTAGTTTCCAACTGGTCTGTCCTCTCACCCAGGTCATCATCAATGGAGCTCTGGCAGGATTTCAACATGGCTCTGAACTCAGATGTCACGTCGTCCTTAAATTGATGTAGCAAAAGCTTCATACTGCCAATTGTTAAGGCTTCACCGTCTTCGAGGCGTATTGAAGAGGATGCGTCGCTGGGAGGGGGCTCAGAGGACAAAGGAGAGGACCGCTTAGTCTGAGGAGAGGGGCCCACCACAGGGGTTCCAGCTTCTGTGGGTTTGTTACGGAAAGGAGAGGGTTTAAAAAAGGCAACTTGATTGACCGTTTTGGAGGCTTTATGCTTCTTTGGAGCCATGGCTTCCGTATTCACAGAGATTTGACGAATGCGGTATAAGGGGGGTACAGTTTTCTTCAATCCAGCAGTATAACGACCCGGTGTAGTTATGTGTTAGCTAAAATGGTTGCGGGGAGGTATTAGGAGGACATTGTAAGCGAAGAGATCACATCTCAGCGCCGCACGGGCAGGGCAATTGCACTAGATCGAGCAGCAATTTACTCCCTTATCCGGGAGCTATCAGTCGTAAGGATCAGCTCCTTCTCAGGTGTGCAGATATGTAGTGTACTACGGAGCTATCCCCAGGAGCACGGTTACCAGTAGCCCAGTCAGCAGATGTACTTTAGTGGACCACAGAGAGCTGTAATTTCAGGGCTTCAGAGCTCCCACGCTGCCTCCGGGTGGTATAGAAAGACTCAGACAAGCACTCTGGGTCAATAATTATAATGCAGCTCCAGACACAGGCCCCGGGGTAAGGCTGCTAATGTGGCGGTATTGTGACCCCCCCGGTGTCTCACTTAGGGCCACCCGCTGCGGCCGACCGCCGATGGTGAATGCGGGCTGCGATAGAGGGGATCAGGCCAGTGAAGCAGCTCACCTAGTCAGACGTCTCCGGGCCTCCCGTCCTGTGCGCTGCTCTGTGGGTCCCGAGAACTAAGATGGCCGCCGCCCGGGAGCTCCAGGCGTTCGGCGTATACGCTCCGACCGTTGTCCCTGTCCCCCGCTGCGCAGCAGATCACTGCAGCCCGGATAGGGAGTCCAGCACCAGGAAATCCAGGGAGTGGCTCCAGGGGACGCTTCGGGGATCGGTGCGCCGCACGGCCCGCGGCGTGTTGTTTAAAATTGAAGTCCCGGCTTCAGAGTGGTGGCTAGGCCGCAATCCGCGGGAGCCAGTATACCGGCTCCCCGATTCCGCAGCTCTAGACCACCGCAGTGGAGGGTTCCCACCGTCACAGGGGCTGACTTTAGAGAGCACTGAAGGGGCAAAGAGGAGAATATAGGGGTTTAATCACTCCAAATGCAGAGGAGCTCCCTGTCCGTGCTTCCTCACAGTTCAGCCTCCAGGCCACGCCCCCCCCTTAATACATTCTTAAAGCAAACTCTTGTCCCTTACATCAAAGGAGACATCACACCTCTTGGCTGTACTGTAAACAAGCTGTGTCCCAGCAGTAATTAAATCTCATCCAGTTGTCAGCCTAATACATTTTCCACAATACAATGGCCCTCATTCCGAGTTGTTCGCTCGTTCTTTTTCATCGCATCGCAGTGAAAATCCGCTTAGTACGCATGCGCAAAGTTCGCACTGCGACTGCGCCAAGTAACTTTACTATGAAGAAAGTATTTTTACTCACGGCTTTTTCTTCGCTCCGGCGATCGTAATGTGATTGACAGGAAATGGGTGTTACTGGGCGGAAACACGGCGTTTTAGGGGCGTGTGGCTGAAAACGCTACCGTTTCCGGAAAAAACGCAGGAGTGGCTGGAGAAACGGTGGGAGTGCCTGGGCGAACGCTGGGTGTGTTTCTGACGTCAATCAGGAACGACAAGCACTGAACTGATCGCACAGGCAGAGTAAGTCTGGAGCTACTCTGAAACTGCGAAGTAGTTTGTAATAGCAATATTGCGAATACATCGGTCGCAATTTTAAGAAGCTAAGATTCACTCCCAGTAGGCGGCGGCTTAGCGTGAGCAACTCTGCTAAATTCGCCTTGCGACCGACCAACTCGGAATGAGGGCCAATATACTGTACATGGATACATTAATGTGAATCATTTTTTAATCATGACCATTCCGATTATAAAATAGGGAGTCCCTTACACTTGGTACTTCATCTCCAAATTATGAGGAGCCTCATCAGTCCTCCAAGCTTCCTACATTCTTCAAGCACCCAAGATCCTGATCAGAGTTCACAAAAAGCTGTCATGGGTTTTCCCAAAGCAGTCCCAAAGGGAAGGGACTCAGTGCCAACAGCATGAAGAATTTTGTAGCTAAAGCTGGCGTAGTCAGGAGAGGATTGACCATAGACCTAACTGTGGAGCCGTCCATTGATTAGGATTTTAGCCCAGCCCGTCGTAGCGCCGCTGGTGCCGATCTGAGCAGTAGTGCACTGCTAGGAACAGATGCTTCCAGGAATCCCTGCTGCCAGCCGCCTGGCAGCAGTTCAGCAGCATGCCAGACTTTGAGGACAGAGAAGGAAGGTTACCATGGACTTGAAATAGTGAATGAGTTGGGCTGTGCTGCCCCCTTCCCCAGAGACTGAGACGAGTCCCTGTGTTGCCTGCTCCTGGAGACCATACTCTATATCCTTGGACCCTCTGTGCCTGGATTACACCTATTGTGAAGCTATAAACTATGTGGATAGCCTGAGCCTGTCACACCTGGAGCGTGGCCCTCTGCTGCCTGGAGTGTGGCCCCCCTAGATGCCCGGAGTGTGCACCCTATATCTTCCACCTCTGTACCCTGTAATAGTGGATATTTTAAATATTAATTTAAAATAAGAATTTACTTACCGATAATTCTATTTCTCGGAGTCCGTAGTGGATGCTGGGGTTCCTGAAAGGACCATGGGGAACAGCGGCTCCGCAGGAGACAGGGCACAAAAAGTAAAGCCTTAGGATCAGGTGGTGTGCACTGGCTCCTCCCCCTATGACCCTCCCCCAAGCCCCAGCCAGGATACTGTGCCCGGACGAGCGTACACAATAAGGAAGGATTTATGAATCCCGGGTAAGACTCATACCAGCCACACCAATCACACTGTACAACCTGTGATCTGAACCCAGTTAACAGTATGATAACAGTGGAGCCTCTGAAAGATGGCTCACAACAATAATAACCCGATTTTTGTAACTATGTACAAGTATTGCAGATAATCCGCACTTGGGATGGGCGCCCAGCATCCACTACGGACTCCGAGAAATAGAATTATCGGTAAGTAAATTCTTATTTTCTCTATCGTCCTAGTGGATGCTGGGGTTCCTGAAAGGACCATGGGGATTATACCAAAGCTCCCAAACGGGCGGGAGAGTGCGGATGACTCTGCAGCACCGAATGAGAGAACTCCAGGTCCTCCTTAGCCAGGTTATCAAATTTGTAGGATTTTACAAACGTGTTTGCCCCTGACTAAATAGCCGCTCGGCAAAGTTGTAAAGCCGAGACCCCTCGGGCAGCCGCCCAAGATGAGCCCACCTTCCTTGTGGAATGGGCATTTACATATTTTGGCTGTGGCAGGCCTGCCACAGAATGTGCAAGCTGAATTGTATTACACATCCAACTAGCAAAAGTCTGCTTAGAAGCAAGAGCACCCAGTTTGTTGGGTGCATACAGGATAACAGCAAGTCAATTTTCCTGACTCCAGCCGTCCTGGAACCTATATTTTCAGGGCCCTGACCACATCTAGCAACTTGGAGTCCTCCAAGTCCCTAGTAGGCGCAAGACACCACAATAAGCTGGTTCAGGTGAAACACTGACACCACCTTAGGGAGAGAACTGGGGACGAGTCCGCAGCTCTGCCCTGTCCGAATGGACAAACAGATATGGGCTTTTTTGAGAAAAAAACCACCAATTTGACACTCGCCTGGTCCAGGCCAGGTCCAAGAGCATGTTCACTTTTCATGTGAGATGCTTCAAATCCACAGATTTGACTGGTTTTAAACCAATGTGTTTTGAGGAATCCCAGAACTACGTTGAGATCCCACAGTGCCACTGGAGGCACAAAAGGGGGTTGTATATGCAATACTCCCTTGACAAACTTCTGGACTTCAGGAACTGAAGCCAATTCTTTCTGGAAGAAAAATCGACAGGGCCGAAATTTGAACCTTAATGGACCCCAATTTGAGGCCCATAGACACTCCTGTTTGCAGGAAATGCAGGAATCGACCGAGTTGAAATTTCTTCGTGGGGCCTTCCTGGCCTCACACCACGCAACATATTTTCGCCACATGTGGTGATAATGTTGTGCGGTCACCTCCTTTCTGGCTTTGACCAGGGTAGGAATGACCTCTTCCTGAATGCCTTTTCCCTTAGGATCCGGCGTTCCACCGCCATGCCGTCAAACGCAGCTGCGGTAAGTCTTGGAACAGACATGGTACTTGCTGAAACAAGTCCCTTCTTAGCGGCAGAGGCCATAAGTCCTCTGTGAGCATCTCTTGAAGTTCCGGGTACCAAATCCTTCTTGGCCAATCCGGAGCCATGAGTATAGTTCTTACTCCTCTACGTCTTATAATTCTCAGTACCTTAGGTATGAAAAGCAGAGGATGGAACACATACACCGACTGGTACACCCACAGTGTTACCAGAACGTCCACAGCTATTGCCTGAGGGTCTCTTAACCTGGCGCAATACCTGTCCCGTTTTTTGTTCAGACGGGACGCCATCATGTCCACCTTTGGTAATTCCCAACGGTTTACAATCATGTGGAAAACTTCCCCATGAAGTTCCCACTCTGCCGGGTGGAGGTCGTGCCTACTGAGGAAGTCTGCTTCCCAGTTTCCATTCCCGGAATGAAACACTGCTGACAGTGCTATCACATGATTTTCCGCCCAGCGAAAAGTCCTTGCAGTTTTTGCCACTGCCCTCCTGCTTCTTGTGCCGCCCTGTCTATTTACGTGGGCGACTGCCGTGATGTTTTATCCCACTGGATCAATACCGGCTGACCTTGAAGCAGAGGTCTTGCTAAGCTTAGAGCATTATAAATTTACCCTTAGCTATATTTATGTGGAGAAAAGTCTCCAGACTTGATCACACTCACTGGAAATTTTTTCCTTGTGTGACTGCTCCCCAGCCTCTCGGGCTGGCCTCCGTGGTCACCAACATCCAAAACTGAATGCCGAATCTGCGGCCCTCTAGAAGATGAGCACTCTATAACCACCACAGGAGAGACACCCTTGTCCTTGGATATAGGGTTATCCGCTGATGCATCTGAAGATGCGATCCGGACCATTTGTCCAGCAGATCCCACTGAAAAGTTCTTGCATGAAATCTGCCGACTGGAATTGCTTCGAAGGAAGTCACCATTTTTTTACCATGGCCCTTGTGCAATGATGCACTGATTTTAGGAGGTTCGTGACTAACTCGGATAACTCCCTGGCTTTCTCTTCCGGGAGAAACACCTTTTTCTGGACTGTGTCCAGAATCATCCCTAAGCACAGGAGACTTGTTGTCGGGATCAGCTGCGATTTTGGAATATTTAGAATCCACCCCTGCTGTTGTAACAGTATCCGAGATAGTGCTACTCCGACCTCCAACTGTTCCCTGGACTTTGCCCTTATCAGGAGATCGTCCAAGTAAGGGATAATTTAGACGCCTTTTCTTCGAAGAAGAACCATCATTTCGGCCATTACCTTGGTAAAGACCCGGGGTGCCGTGGACAATCCAAACGGCAGCGTCTGAAACTGATAGTGACAGTTCTGTACCACGAACCTGAGGTACCCTTAGTGATAAGGGCAAATTTGGGACATGGAGGTAAGCATCCCTGATGTCTCGGGACACCATATAGTCCCCTTCTTCCCGGTTCGTTATCACTGCTCTGAGTGACTCCATCTTGATTTGAACCTTTGTAAGTGTTCAAATTTTTTTAGATTTAGAATAGGTCTCACCTAGCCTTCTGGCTTCAGTACCACAATATAGTGTGGAATAATACCCCTTTTCTTGTTGTAGGAGGGGTAATTTAATTATCACCTGCTGGGAATACAGCTCGTGAATTGTTTCCCATACTGCCTCCCTGTCGGAGGGAGACCTTGGTAAAGCAGACTTCAGGAGCCTGCGCAGGGGAAACGTCTCGACATTCCAATCTGTACCCCTGGGATACTACTTGTAGGATCCAGGGGTCCTGTACGGTCTCAGCGTCATGCTGAGAGCTTGTCAGAAGCGGTGGAACGCTTCTGTTCCTGGGAATGGGCTGCCTGCTGCAGTCTTCTTCCCTTTCCTCTATCCCTGGGCAGATATGACTCTTATAGGGACGAAAGGACTGAAGCTGAAAAGACGGTGTCTTTTTCTGCAGAGATGTGACTTAGGGTAAAAACGGTGGATTTTCCAGCAGTTGCCGTGGCCACCAGGTCCGATGGACCGACCCCAAATAACTCCTCTTCCTTTATACGGCAATACACCTTTGTGCCGTTTGGAATCTGCATCACCTGACCACTGTCGTGTCCATAAACATCTTCTGGCAGATATGGACATCGCACTTACTCTTGATGCCAGAGTGCAAATATCCCTCTGTGCATCTCGCATATATAGAAATGCATCCTTTAAATGCTCTATAGTCAATAAAATACTGTCCCTGTCAAGGGTATCAATATTTTTAGTCAGGGAATCCGACCAAGCCACCCCAGCTCTGCACATCCAGGCTGAGGCGATCGCTGGTCGCAGTATAACACCAGTATGTGTGTATATACTTTTTATGATATTTTCCAGCCTCCTGTCAGCTGGCTCCTTGAGGACGGCCCTATCTATAGACGGTACCGCCACTTGTTCTGATAAGCGTGTGAGCGCCTTATCCACCCTAAGGGGTGTTTCCCAACGCGCCCTAACTTCTGGCGGGAAAGGGTATACCGCCCATATTTTCTATCGGGGGGAACCCACGCATCATCACACACTTCATTTAATTTATCTGATTCAGGAAAAACTACGGTAGTTTTTTCACATCCCACATAATACCCTCTTTTGTGGTACTTGTAGTATCAGAAAAATGTAACACCTCCTTCATTGCCCTTAACGTGTGGCCCTAATAAGGAATACGTTTGTTTATTCACCGTCGACACTGGATTCAGTGTCCCTGTCTGTGTCTGTGTCGACCGACTAAAGTAAACGGGCGTTTTAAAAAACCCCTGACGGTGTTTTTGAGACGTCTGGACCGGTACTAATTGTTTGTCGGCCGTCTCATGTCGTCAACCGACCTTGCCGCGTGTTGACATTATCACGTAATTCCCTAAATAAGCCATCCATTCCGGTGTCGACTCCCTAGAGAGTGACATCACCATTACAGGCAATTGCTCCGCCTCCTCACCAACATCGTCCTCATACATGTCGACACACACGTACCGACACACAGCACACACACAGGGAATGCTCTGATAGAGGACAGGACCTACTAGCCCTTTGGAGAGACAGAGGGAGAGTTTGCCAGCACACACCAAAAACGCTATAATTATATAGGGACAACCTTATATAAGTGTTTTCCCTTATAGCATCTTTTTTATATATTTTTAACGCCAAATTAGTGCCCCCCCTCTCTGTTTTAACCCTGTTTCTGTAGTGCAGTGCAGGGGAGAGCCTGGGAGCCTTCCCTCCAGCCTTTCTGTGAGGGAAAATGGCGCTGTGTGCTGAGGAGATAGGCCCCGCCCCTTTTTCGGCGGCCTCGTCTCCCGCTCTTAACGGATTCTGGCAGGGGTTAAATATCTCCATATAGCCCCCGGAGGCTATATGTGAGGTATTTTTAGCCAAAAATAGGTTTTCATTGCCTCCCAGGGCGCCCCCCTCCCAGCGCCCTGCACCCTCAGTGACTGCCGTGTGAAGTGTGCTGAGAGGAAATGGCGCACAGCTGCAGTGCTGTGCGCTACCTTAAGAAGACTGAGGAGTCTTCATGCCGCCGATTCTGGACCTTCTTCTTGTTTCAGCATCTGCAAGGGGGCCGGCGGCGAGGCTCCGGTGACCATCCAGGCTGTACCTGTGATCGTCCCTCTGGAGCTAATGTCCAGTAGCCAAAGAAGCCAATCCATCCTGCACGCAGGTGAGTTCACTTCTTCTCCCCTAAGTCCCTCGTTGCAGTGATCCTGTTGCCAGCAGGACTCACTGTAAAATAAAAAACCTAAGCTAAACTTTTCTAAGCAGCTCTTTAGGAGAGCCACCTAGATTGCACCCTTCTCGGCCGGGCACAAAAATCTAACTGGGGCTTGGGGGAGGGTCATAGGGGGAGGAGCCAGTGCACACCACCTGATCCTAAGGCTTTACTTTTTGTGCCCTGTCTCCTGCGGAGCCGCTGTTCCCCATGGTCCTTTCAGGAACCCCAGCATCCACTAGGACGATAGAGAAAAGTAATGTTAATTTACAGGGAGAACCTGAGTATTGATCTCTGAGATGCCAGGGTGACCTTCACCCCAAATATGTGCTTAACTGACAGTTTAAGATATCTTTGGAGGGCTGTACTTTTGTTAAATCTGCCGGCTTCCTTTTGCACTAAGAAAGGTATATTCTCCAAACTCTGTGATCATTTTTTTTAAGATATAGGCTTTGTGTTTTGATCTTTTTGAGAACTCACTTGGAATTAAGGGAAGTTGAGGAAAGAGATACAGTAACAAGATGATGGTTCCCATGTATTGTCATGGCTTCATTTGCAATTGCTTTTGGATCCAGAGTTCTGCCTCTGTGAGCAAGTTGTGTATTTGTCTGGATGCCAGGCCTATTTCCAGTTGACTTCAACAATCTATTTGTTAATAAAATGCTTTGGGATGCAGCAACCACTCTCCTGGATGACTCGGTCTGCCTTTCAATTTGGTACGCCTGGATTGTTTTAGCTAATATGGTTAAAATGTTTTTCCACCCAGTTGAATATTTTGTTACTGTCATTGGGGGTAATTCAGAGTTGATTGCAGCAGCAAATTTGTTAGCAGTTGGGCAAAACCATGTGCACTGCAGGGGAGAGGGGGGGGGGGGGGGGGGGCGCAGATATAACATTTGCAGAGAGAGTTAGATTTGGGTGGGTTATATTGTTTCTGTGCAGGGTCAATACTGGCTGCTTTATTTTTACACTGCAAATTTAGATTGCAGATTGAATACACCCCACCCAAATCTAACTCTCTCTGCACATGTTATATCTGCCCCCCCTGCAGTGCACATGGTTTTGCCCAACTGCGAACAAATTTGCTGCTGCGATCAACTCTGAATTAGGCTCATTGTTAGATGACTCCTGGTTCCTCCCTTATAATTGATGTACATCACTTGTCCAATTGAATGAGTGGATGACATCCCTCCCTGTGGACATTGTTGAGCCATTTTAAGAGCTTTGAGGAGTACCTGATTCAGAAGTGGAAGCTACTGCATTCACGGAACAGCAGAATGATGATAATGCAAATAAAGGTAGCCTTCCTCTTGTGCGCCAGCGTGTGACTGCAGTGCAAGCTCTAGATGCCCACTTTCAGTGTTCTTGGACAGTGCAACTGCATTGCTGGTTCTGAACACTCCATCATCTGCGCAGCATTGAAGAAATAGACATTTCACATTTGCGCCACCTATATTTATATTATAAGTGAATATAGAATATTAGAATATTCAAACAAAGGTATGCTTACACTTATATTGCTAGTTGTTTTTTGACATAAACTGATTCAATGTTTCATTTTAATAAGATTATTTCGAAAGAGTGATATACAGCATATAACGCCCAACGGTGTAGTCTCACAGATGTATTTAGTTCCACAGAGATAATTGTTCCTGTGTTGCGAAGTGTTTTTTCCACACTAAAACTGGTTTAATTCACCATAGAATGTATTAATAAAATACACTCACATTAAAATATATAAAACCAGCCTATCACACGGTCTCAGAATTTTGTAGATCTCCCACCAAGATAAAAATAGAATAGGATAACCCTCTGTTCCGGTACCGCTGGCTCAAAATCCTATTCAGGCAGATCCAACCCTGTAAGACATCCAGTGAGATGGTGTTCTTGTGTGTAATGCGTTTTGGAAGTTCTGTCCTTTCTCAGATGCATTGCAAGCACCATCGTCACTTGTGATAGCCTATGGGCCGCTCAGTGTTTTCTTCTCAAATTCCGCTAAACATGACCCCTGCGGCTGTAAACAGGGGTGAATTTAGGGGTCAAACCACCTCTAGGCACAGCATTATTGGTCACACCCCCCATCATGTCACTGCCCCCTTTGCCACTTTCATGCCTGAGGCGGTCCCAATGTCTCCAGACCGCCAAAGTAGCCACAACCTCACCCCCTGCACTACACTTTACTGCCCATTGCCTCCCCCTGTCAGTTTAAAATAAAATAAAAAGTCGTAATGACAAAAAAATTAAATAAATTTGCCTGTCCTCATCCGGCCAGCAGCCTAGCAGGGCTCTCTTGCAGGGGCTGTGCTGCCCCCCCCCACCCTTCAGCATGTGCCTAGTCTCACATCTACCACTGGCTGTGGACCCGCATTTGGGAATGCAGTCACGTTCATGGACATGCCTGTTGCCTGGGGCATATTAGCAAGAACATTGTGGGCCCCATAGCAACATTTTAAAGGTGCACCTGTCCCAATGAAAGACACAACAGCTGCCACACCTTCTATAGCTACGCCCATGCAAATAGATCTGTGCACCTCCGGCAGGACAATATTATTGGAGAGACAGGCTGTCCTAATAACAGCCACTGCTCCTGTTAGCAGTCTCCAGGACCCTTGCGTACCCCCCAACTGTCCCGATTTTCGTGGGACAGTCCCTTTTTTTTTTTAGGACTGTCCCTGGTGGGAGGGTGGGGGGAGAGTTGGGAGTCTCCTGTCATCGCTGCCCTTAGCAGAGCAGCGGTGAATAAACGCTGTGTGCATGTGCACAGCGTCTATTCACGGAGAGTCAGAGGGAGAGGCGGCATAGCAGCTCACAGAGCACTGGGCATGCCCACTTAGTGACGAGAACAGGGGCGTGGCTCGCAAATGCCGCGCAAATGTCCCTGTTTCTCTCTGCCTAATGTTGGGCGGTATACCATTGGCGAGTCCACCTAACAGCTGGTGCCTGGATTTTTGTGTCTTAATCTTCAGAAATTTACTGATGTACACACTATAAAGGGTGGATTCTAATTTAGACGCAAAGTGACTGTGTTTGTGTGATGCCTCAGACGCTTGCTTTACTGCCTTTTGTTAATGCAGGTTTCTCCTTTGTCCTAGAGGATGCTGGGGACTCCAAAAGGACCATGTGGTACAGACGGGAGCCGCAGGAGACATGGGCACTTTAAGACTTTTAAATGGGTGTGAACTGGCTCCTCCCTCTATGCCCCTACTCCAGACCTCAGTTAGATTCTGTGCCCAGAGAGACTGGACACACACTAGGGGAGCTCTACAGAGTTTCTCTAGAAAAGACTTTTGTTAGTTTTATTATTTGCAGGGAGACCTGCTGGCAACAGGCTCCCTGCATCGTGGGACTGAGAGGAGAGAAGCAGACCTACGTCTGTGAGTTTAAAGGCTCTGCTTCTTAGGCTACCTGACACCATTAGCTCCAGAGGGTCCGATCACTTGGTGCGCCTTGCTGCTCGTTCCCGGAGCCGCGCCGCCTTCCCCCTCACAGAGCCGGAAGAGAGAAGCCGGGTGAGTAGCAGAAGCAAGAAGACTTCTGAGGCGGCAGAAGACTTCTGATCTTCGGAGGTACCGTGCAGCGGTCGCGCTGTGCGCCATTGCTCCCACACACCAACAACACTATATGGGTGCAGGGCGCAGGGGGGGCGCCCTGGGCAGCAATTAAACTAGAGATGTGCACTTGAAATTTTTCGGGTTTTGTGTTTTGGTTTTGGGTTCGGTTCCGCGGCCGTGTTTTGGGTTCGACCGCGTTTTGGCAAAACCTCACCGAATTTTTTTTGTCGGATTCGGGTGTGTTTTGGATTCGGGTGTTTTTTTAAAAAAACCCTAAAAAACAGCTTAAATCATAGAATTTGGGGGTCATTTTGATCCCAAAGTATTATTAACCTCAAAAACCATAATTTCCACTCATTTTCAGTCTATTCTGAATACCTCACACCTCACAATATTATTTTTAGTCCTAAAATTTGCACCGAGGTCGCTGGATGACTAAGCTAAGCGACCCTAGTGGCCGACACAAACACGGGGCCCATCTAGGAGTGGCACTGCAGTGTCACGCAGGATGGCCCTTCCAAAAAACACTCCCCAAACAGCACATGACGCAAAGAAAAAAAGAGGCGCAATGAGGTAGCTGTGTGAGTAAGCTAAGCGACCCTAGTGGCCGACACAAACACCTGGCCCATCTAGGAGTGGCACTGCAGTGTCACGCAGGATGGCCCTTCCAAAAAACACTCCCCAAACAGCACATGACGCAAAGAAAAAAAGAGGCGCAATGAGGTAGCTGTGTGAGTAAGATAAGCGACCCTAGTGGCCGACACAAACACCTGGCCCATCTAGGAGTGGCACTGCAGTGTCACGCAGGATGGCCCTTCCAAAAAACACTCCCCAAACAGCACATGACGCAAAGAAAAAAAGAGGCGCAATGAGGTAGCTGTGTGAGTAAGATAAGCGACCCTAGGGGCCGACACAAACACCTGGCCCATCTAGGAGTGGCACTGCAGTGTCACGCAGGATGGCCCTTCCAAAAAACACTCCCCAAACAGCACATGACGCAAAGAAAAATTAAAGAAAAAAGAGGTGCAAGATGGAATTGTCCTTGGGCCCTCCCACCCACCCTTATGTTGTATAAACAGGACATGCACACTTTAACCAACCCATCATTTCAGTGACAGGGTCTGCCACACGACTGTGACTGAAATGACGGGTTGGTTTGGACCCCCACCAAAAAAGAAGCAATTAATCTCTCCTTGCACAAACTGGCTCTACAGAGGCAAGATGTCCACCTCATCATCATCCTCCGATATATCACCGTGTACATCCCCCTCCTCACAGATTATCAATTCGTCCCCACTGGAATCCACCATCTCAGCTCCCTGTGTACTTTGTGGAGGCAATTGCTGCTGGTCAATGTCTCCACGGAGGAATTGATTATAATTCATTTTAATGAACATCATCTTCTCCACATTTTCTGGAAGTAACCTCGTACGCCGATTGCTGACAAGGTGAGCGGCGGCACTAAACACTCTTTCGGAGTACACACTTGTGGGAGGGCAACTTAGGTAGAATAAAGCCAGTTTGTGCAAGGGCCTCCAAATTGCCTCTTTTTCCTGCCAGTATAAGTACGGACTGTGTGACGTGCCTACTTGGATGCGGTCACTCATATAATCCTCCACCATTCTTTCAATGGGGAGAGAATCATATGCAGTGACAGTAGACGACATGTCCGTAATCGTTGACAGGTCCTTCAGTCCGGACCAGATGTCAGCATCAGCAGTCGCTCCAGACTGCCCTGCATCACCGCCAGCGGGTGGGCTCGGAATTCTGAGCCTTTTCCTCGCACCCCCAGTTGCGGGAGAATGTGAAGGAGGAGATGTTGACAGGTCGCGTTCCGCTTGACTTGACAATTTTCTCACCAGCAGGTCTTTGAACCCCAGCAGACTTGTGTCTGCCGGAAAGAGAGATCCAAGGTAGGTTTTAAATCTAGGATCGAGCACGGTGGCCAAAATGTAGTGCTCTGATTTCAACAGATTGACCACCCGTGAATCCTTGTTAAGCGAATTAAGGGCTCCATCCACAAGTCCCACATGCCTAGCGGAATCGCTCCGTGTTAGCGCCTCCTTCAATGTCTCCAGCTTCTTCTGCAAAAGCCTGATGAGGGGAATGACCTGACTCAGGCTGGCAGTGTCTGAACTGACTTCACGTGTGGCAAGTTCAAAGGGCAGCAGAACCTTGCACAACGTTGAAATCATTCTCCACTGCGCTTGAGACAGGTGCATTCCACCTCCTATATCGTGCTGAATTGTATAGGCTTGAATGGCCTTTTGCTGCTCCTCCAACCTCTGAAGCATATATAGGGTTGAATTCCACCTCGTTACCACTTCTTGCTTCAGATGATGGCAGGGCAGGTTCAGGCGTTTTTGGTGTTGCTCCAGTCTTCTGTACGTGGTGCCTGTACGCCGAAAGTGTCCCGCAATTCTTCTGGCCACCGACAGCATCTCTTGCACGCCCCTGTCGTTTTTAAAAAAATTCTGCACCACCAAATTCAAGGTATGTGCAAAACATGGGACGTGCTGGAATTTGCCCAGATTTAATGCACACACAATATTGCTGGCGTTGTCCGATGCCACAAATCCACAGGAGAGTCCAATTGGGGTAAGCCATTCCGCGATGATCTTCCTCAGTTGCCGTAAGAGGTTTTCAGCTGTGTGCGTATTCTGGAAACCGGTGATACAAAGCGTAGCCTGCCTAGGAAAGAGTTGGCGTTTGCGAGATGCTGCTACTGGTGCCGCCACTGCTGTTCTTGCGGCGGGAGTCAATACATCTACCCAGTGGGCTGTCACAGTCATATAGTCCTGACCCTGCCCTGCTCCACTTGTCCACATGTCCGTGGTTAAGTGGACATTGGGTACAGCTGCATTTTTTAGGACACTGGTGACTCTTTTTCTGAGGTCTCTGTACATTTTCGGTATCGCCTGCCTAGAGAAATGGAACCTAGATGGTATTTGGTACCGGGGACACAGTACCTCCAACAAGTCTCTAGTTGGCTCTGCAGTAATGATGGATACCGGAACCACGTTTCTCACCACCCAGGATGCCAAGGCCTCAGTTATCCGCTTTGCAGCAGGATGACTGCTGTGATATTTCATCTTCCTCGCAAAGGACTGTTGGACAGTCAATTGCTTGGTGGAAGTAGTAAAAGTGGTCTTACGATTTCCCCTCTGGGATGACCATCGACTCCCAGCAGCAACAACAGCAGCGCCAGCAGCAGTAGGCGTTACACGCAAGGATGCATCGGAGGAATCCCAGGCAGGAGAGGAATCGTCAGAATTGCCAGTGACATGGCCTGCAGGACTATTGGCATTCCTGGGGAAGGAGGAAATTGACACTGAGGGAGTTGGTGGGGTGGTTTGCGTGAGCTTGGTTACAAGAGGAAGGGATTTACTGGTCAGTGGACTGCTTCCGCTGTCGCCCAAAGTTTTTGAACTTGTCACTGACTTATTATGAATGCGCTGCAGGTGACGTATAAGGGAGGATGTTCCGAGGTGGTTAACGTCCTTACCCCTACTTATTACAGCTTGACAAAGGCAACACACGGCTTGACAAATGTTGTCCGCATTTCTGTTGAAATACTTCCACACCGAAGAGCTGATTTTTTTGGTATTTTCACCAGGCATGTCAACGGCCATATTCCTCCCACGGACAACAGGTGTCTCCCCGGGTGCCTGACTTAAACAAACCACCTCACCATCAGAATCCTCCTTGTCAATTTCCTCCCCAGCGCCAGCAACACCCATATCCTCCTCATCCTGGTGTACTTCAACACTGACATCTTCAATCTGACTATCAGGAACTGGACTGCGGGTGCTCCTTCCAGCACTTGCAGGGGGCGTGCAAATGGTGGAAGGCGCATGCTCTTCACGTCCAGTGTTGGGAAGGTCAGGCATCGCAACCGACACAATTGGACTCTCCTTGTGGATTTGTGATTTAGAAGAACGCACAGTTCTTTGCGGTGCTTTTGCCAGCTTGAGTCTTTTCATTTTTCTAGCGAGAGGCTGAGTGCTTCCATCCTCATGTGAAGCTGAACCACTAGCCATGAACATAGGCCAGGGCCTCAGCCGTTCCTTGCCACTCCGTGTGGTAAATGGCATATTGGCAAGTTTACGCTTCTCCTCCGACAATTTTATTTTAGATTTTGGAGTCCTTTTTTTACTGATATTTGGTGTTTTGGATTTTACATGCTCTGTACTATGACATTGGGCATCGGCCTTGGCAGACGACGTTGCTGGCATTTCATCGTCTCGGCCATGACTAGTGGCAGCAGCTTCAGCACGAGGTGGAAGTGGATCTTGATCTTTCCCTAATTTTGGAACCTCAACATTTTTGTTCTCCATATTTTAATAGGCACAACTAAAAGGCACCTCAGGTAAACAATGGAGATGGATGGATACTAGTATACTTATGGATGGACGAGCGACTGCCGACACAGAGGTAGCTACAGCCGTGGACTACCGTACTGTGTCTGCTGCTAATATAGACTGGATGATAATGAGATGAAATCAATATATATATATATATATATATATATATATATATATATAATATCACACTAGTACTGCAGCCGGACAGGTAGATATATTTATTATGTAATGACTGATGACGGACCTGCTGGACACTGTCAGCTCAGCAGCACCGCAGACTGCTACAGTAAGCTACTATAGTAGTATGTATAAAGAAGAAAAAAAAAAACCACGGGTAGGTGGTATACAATTATGGATGGACGAGCGACTGCCGACACAGAGGTAGCTACAGCCGTGGACTACCGTACTGTGTCTGCTGCTAATATAGACTGGATGATAATGAGATGAAATCAATATATATATATATATATATATATATATATATAATATCACACTAGTACTGCAGCCGGACAGGTAGATATATTTATTATGTAATGACTGATGACGGACCTGCTGGACACTGTCAGCTCAGCAGCACCGCAGACTGCTACAGTAAGCTCTTATAGTAGTATGTATAAAGAAGAACAAAGAAAAGAAAAAAAACGGGTAGGTGGTATACAATATTATATATATATTATATACAATTATATATATATATATATATATATATATTAAACTGGTGGTGATTATTAAACTGGTGGTCAGGTCACTGGTCACACTATCAGCAACTTGCAAGTAGTACTCCTAAGCAGACAATCACAATATATATTATACTGGTGGTCAGTGTGGTTACAATGGCAGTGTGGCACTCTGGCAGCAAAAGTGTGCACTGTACGTTATATGTACTCCTGAGTCCTGCTCTCAGACTCTAACTGCTCCCCACTGTCAGTGTCTCCCCCACAAGTCAGATATACATTATACAGTCACACTATCTATTTATCTATCACTTCAGCAAGTAGTAGTACTCCTCCTAATGCTCCCCAAAATTACTACTGTGTCTCTCTCTACTCTAGTCTCACTCTCTTCTCTATAAACGGAGAGGACGCCAGCCACGTCCTCTCCCTATGAATCTCAATGCACGTGTGAAAATGGCGGCGACTTATATAGAATCCGAGTCTCGCGATAGAATCCGAGCCTCGCGAGAATCCGACAGCGGGATGATGAAGTTCGGGCGCGCTCGGGTTAACCGAGCAAGGCGGGAAGATCCGAGTCGCTCGGCCCCGTGTAAAAAAAAAATGAAGTTCGGGCGGGTTCGGATTCCGAGGAACCGAACCCGCTCATCTCTAAATTAAACCTCATTTTGGGCACTAGCATGACAGTATACAGTGCATAGGCACTGTATACAGACCCCCGCCAGTATAAATAAAAGCGGGACAGAAGCGCGCCATGTAGGGGCGGGGCTTCGTCCTCCAGCTCTAATCAGCGCCATTTTCTCTCCACAGCAAGCTGCAGAGACGCTGGTCCTGGCCCTTCACTTCTGTATCAAGTAACAGGGTGCAAAAGCGGTGTGGGGGGGGGGGGGGGGAGGCACAGCTTAAATTGCTGTTGTATTAATTTACATATAAAAGCGCTGCTAGGTCTGGGTTTTGTAAATTTTCCAGACCGGGTGTGGTGCTGGGTGGGAGCTGGCAAACTCCCTTTCTGTCTCTCTGAAGGGCCTTACTGTTGGTCTGTCCCCTATAGCTCAGTGTGATTGTGAGTGTCTGTACACGTGTGTCGACATGTCTGAGGCTGGATGCTCTTCCCAGGAGGAGGCTGGTGCGGGGGCAGAACGGACTGTGGGAGTGACTCCGTCGGCACCGCCGACTGCTGATTGGGTGGATATGTGGAATGTTTTAAATGCAAGTGTGGCTTTGTTGCATAAGAGATTAGACAAATCTGAGTCTCAGAACCAAGCATGGAGACAGTCCATGGGAGATTTTTTGTCACAAAATCAGACTTCAGGGTCACAGAAGCGTACGTTTACCCAGATAGCAGATACAGATACCGACACGGATTCGGACTCCAGTGTCGACTATAATGATGCCAAGTTGAATCCCAAACTGGCTAAGAGCATTCAGTACATGATTGTGGCTATAAAGGATATGTTACATATCACTGAGGACCCCGCTGTCCCTGAGACGAGGGTCTGTATGTTTAAAGGAAAGAAACCTGAGGTAACGTTTCCTCCCTCTCATGAACTTAACGCTTTTTTCTCTTACGTCCTAGAGGATGCTGGGGACTCCGTAAGGACCATGGGGTATAGACGGGCTCCACAGGAGACATGGGCACTCTAAGACTTTAGATGGGTGTGAACTGGCTCCTCCCTCTATGCCCCTCCTCCGGACCTCAGTTAGATCCTGTGCCCAGAGGAGACTGGATGCACTACAGGGGAGCTCTACTGAGTTTCTTTGAAAATATTTCAGGGAGCACTGTTGGCAACAGGCTTCCTGCTTCGTGGGACTGAGGGGAGAGAAGCAGACCCACTTTCCTGGACTGATGGGCTCTGCTTCTTAGGCTACTGGACACCATTAGCTCCAGAGGGTCGGAACACAGGTGTCGTCCTTGCTGTTCGTCACAGAGCCACGCCGCCGTCCTCCTCACAGAGCCGGAAGATTGAAGCCGGGTAAGTATAGGAAGCAAGAAGACTTCAAAGGCGGCAGAAGACTTCAGATCTTTATGAGGTACCGCGCAGCATTGCTCCCACAACACACACAGGCACAGCAAGGGTGCAGGGCGCAGGGGGGGGCACCCTGGGCAGCAATTTTTACCTCACATAAGACTGGCACACGTATATAGATACTGCAGAGGCAGTATATAATAAATCCCCCGCTAGTATAATAAAAATAGCGGGACCGAAGCCCGCCGTTGAGGGGGCGGAGCTTGATCTTCCAGCACTAACCAGCGCCATTTTCTCCACAGCATGCTGCAGAGAAGCTGCTCCTGGACTCTCCCCTGCTGAACAAGTAACAGGGTGCAAAAACGAGGAGGGGGCACATGTATTTGGTGCTAATTCTATATATATGAAGCTCTGTACAGGCTGGGACTTTGTTTCAGTATCTAGTGGCGCTTGGTGTGTGCTGGTATACTCTCTGTCTCTCCAAAGGTCCTTATTGTGGGTCTGTCCCCATATTCATATATCCCAGTGTGTTTGGGGGTGTCAGTACGTGTGTGTCGACATGTCTGAGGCGGAAGGCTCGTCTAGGGAGGAAGCAGAGCAGATGGTGGTGGTGTCTCCGTCGGCACAGCCGACACCTGATTGGTTGGACATGTGGAATGTTTTAAATGCTAATGTGGCTTTATTACATAAGAGATTGGACAAAGCAGAGTCCAAGGAAAAAGCAGGGAGTCAATCCATGGCTGTTACTGTGTCACAAGACCCTTCAGGGTCCCATAAACGTCCCTTTTACCAGATAGCAGACACTGATACTGACACGGATTCCAACTCCAGTGTCGACTATGATGATGCAAGGTTGCACCCAAGAGTGGCCAAGAGTATTCAATATATGATTATTGCAATAAAAGATGTTTTGCATATCACAGAGGACCCTTCTGTCCCTGACACGAGGGTCTGCATGTTTAAGGAAAAGAAACCTGAGGTAACGTTTCCCCCATCTCATGAGCTGAACGCTTTATTTGAAAAGGCTTGGGAAACTCCAGACAAGAGACTGCAGGTTCCCAAGAGAATTATCATGGCGTATCCCTTCCCCCTCAAAGGACAGTGTACGGCGGGAATCCTCACCCACGGTGGACAAGGCCTTGACGCGCTTGTCCAAAAAGGTGGCACTACCGTCCCCGGACACGGCGGCCCTAAAGGATCCTGCGGATCGCAGGCAGGAAACTACCTTAAAATCAATTTATGCGACTACGGGAGCCCTGCTCAGACCTGCAGTTGCGTCGGCATGGGTGGGTAACGCAATTGCAGCTTGGGCAGATAACTTGTCATCTGACATTGACACCCTAGATAAAGATAGTATTTTGTTGACCTTAGGGCACATCAAGTACGCAGCGTTATATCTGAGAGGCTGCGAGAGATATTGGGCTTTTGGGTTCAAGAGCCAATGCCATGGCAGTTTCTGCTAGAAGGTCCCTGTGGACCCGTCAATGGACAGGTGATGCTGACTCAAAGAGACATAGGGAGGCTTTGCCTTACAAAGGTGAAGTTTTATTTGGGGAGGGCCTCGCGGACCTGGTTTCCACAGCTACCGCGGGTAAGTCTTCTTTTTTGCCTTACGTTCCCCCACAGCAGAAGAAAACACCTCAATACCAGATGCAGTCCTTTCGGTCTCCTAAGTTCAGAAAGGGGCGTGGCTCTTCCTTCCTCGCCAGAGTTAGAGGGAAAAGAACACCAGCTACGGCTAGTTCCCAGGAACAAAAATCCTCCCCGGCCTCTACAAAATCCACCGCATGACGCTGGGGCTCCGCTGCTGGGGTCGCACCGGTGGGGGCACATCTTCGACTCTTCAGCCAGGTCTGGGTTCAGTCGGATTTGGATCCTTGGGTGGTCGAAATTGTATCCCAAGGCTACAAGCTGAAGTTCGAAGATGTGCCTCCACACCGATTTTTCAAATCGGCCTTGCCAGCTTCTCCAGAGAGGGAAATAGTTTCAGCTGCCATACAAAAGCTGTGTCAACAGCAAGTGATTATCAGGGTTCCCCTAGTGCAACAGGGGAAAGGGTTTTATTCAACCCTATTTGTGGTCCCGAAGCCGGATGGCTCGGTCAGACCAATTCTGAATCTAAGATCCCTAAACCTATATTTGAAGAAGTTCAAATTCAAGATGGAATCTCTCCGGGCAGTGATCTCCAGCCTGGAAGGGGGGGATTTTATGGTGTCACTAGACATAAAGGATGCATATCTTCATGTCCCCATATATCCTCCTCATCAGGCGTACCTGAGATTCGCTGTACAGGATTGTCATTACCAGTTTCAGACGTTGCCGTTTGGGCTTTCCACGGCCCCGAGAATTTTCACCAAGGTAATGGCAGAAATGAGGCTGCTCCTGCGCAAGCAGGGGGTCACAATTATCCCATACTTGGACGATCTCCTGATAAAGGCAAGATCAAGAGATCAGTTACGAAAAAGCGTGTCTCTCTCCCTGAGAGTACTACAACAACACGGCTGGATTCTCAATCTACCAAAGTCGCAGTTGGTTCCGACAACTCGGCTGTCATTTTTGGGCATGATTCTGGACACTGAAAAAAAGAGGGTTTTTCTCCCAATGGAAAAAGTCCAGGAACTCCAGAACATGGTCAAGGACCTGCTGAAACCAAAAAGAGTGTCAGTTCATCAATGCACTCGAGTATTGGGAAAGATGGTGGCAGCCTACGAGGCCATTCCGTTCGGCAGGTTCCATGCGAGAACTTTTCAGTGGGACCTTCTGGACAAGTGGTCAGGATCCCATCTACAGATGCAGCGGATGATAAGTCTGTCCCCCAGGGCCAGGGTCTCTCTCCTGTGGTGGCTCCAGAGTGCTCACCTTCTAGAGGGTCGCAGGTTCGGCATTCAAGATTGGGTTCTTGTGACCACGGACGCGAGCCTTCGAGGATGGGGAGCAGTCACACAAGGAATAAATTTTCAGGGAATATGGTCAAGCCAGGAGGCTTGTCTACACATCAATGTGCTGGAATTAAGGGCCATATACAACGGGCGGAGAATCTTCTTCGCAACCTACCCGTTCTGATCCAGTCAGACAACGTCACAGCCGTGGCGCATGTAAACCGCCAGGGCGGGACAAGGAGCAGAGCAGCAATGGCAGAAGCCACCAGGATTCTTTGCTGGGCGGAAAATCATGTAAGTGCTCTGTCAGCGGTCTTCATTCCGGGAGTAGACAACTGGGAGGCAGACTTCCTCAGCAGGCACGATCTCCATCCAGGAGAGTGGGGACTTCATCAAGAAGTCTTTGCAGAGATAACAAGTCGTTGGGGACTTCCTCAAATAGACATGATGGCGTCACGCCTCAACAGAAAGCTTCGGACGTATTGTTCCAGGTCGAGGGACCCTCAGGCAGTGGCGGTGGATGCCCTGGTGACACCGTGGGTGTTTCAGTCGGTCTATGTGTTCCCTCTGCTTCCACTTATCTCAAAAATATTGAGAATAATAAGACGAACAAGAGTGCAGACAATACTCATTGTCCCAGATTGGCCTCGAAGGGCCTGGTATTCAGATCTTCAGGAAATGATCACAGAAGATCCATTGCCTCTTCCTCCCAGGGAGGACCTGTTGCAACAGGGGCCCTGTGTGTTCCAAGACTTACCGCGGTTACGTTTGACGGCATGGCAGTTGAACACCAAATCCTAGCTAGGAAAGGTATTCCGGGGGAAGTCATCCCTACTCTACTCAAAGCTAGGAAGGAGGTAACGGCGAAGCACCATCACCGTATCTGGAGGAAATATGTATCTTGGTATGAAGCCAAGAATGCTCCTACGGAAGATTTTCAGCTGGGTCGTTTTCTCCATTTTCTACAGACAGGAGTGGATATGGGCCTAAAGTTAGGCTCCATTAAGGTGCAGATTTCGGCCTTATCTATATTCTTTCAGAAGGAATGAGCTTCTCTCCTAGAATTCCAGACTTTTGTAAAGGGAGTGCTGCACATCCAACCTCCTTTTGTGCCCCCAGTGGCACCGGGGGACCGTAACGTGGTGTTACAGTTCCTTAAATCACACTGGTTTGAACCTCTTCAAAGAGCTGAATTAAAATTTCTCACTTGGAAAGTGGTCATGTTGTTGGCCATGGCATCTACGAGGCGGGTGTCCGAATTGGCGGCTTTGTCTCACAAGAGCACCTATCTGGTTTTCCATGTGGATCGAGCAGAGTTGAGGACTCGTCCTCAATTTCTGCCTACAGTGGTTTCGTCGTTTCATATGAACCAACCTATTGTGGTAACTGTGGCTACGGGTGACATGGAGGATTCCAAGTCACTTGATGTAGTCAGGGCCTTAAAAATTTATGTAGCCAGGACGGCTTGGGTTAGGAAAACAGAGGCACTGTTTGTCCTGTATGCAGCCAACAAGGTTGGCGCTCCTGCTTCTAAGCAGACTATTGCTCGCTGGATCTGTAACACGATTCAGCAGGCTCATTCTACGGCTGGATTGCCGTTACAAAATTCGGTAAAGGCCCATTCCACTAGGAAGGTGGGCCTTCTTGGGCGGCTGCCCGAGGTGTCTCTGCATTACAGCTTGGCCGAGCAGCTACTTGGTCGGGTTCAAACATTTTTGCAACATTCTACAAGTTTGACACCCTGGCTGAGGAGGACCTCATGTTTGCTCAATCGGTGCTGCAGAGTCATCCGCACTCTTCCGCCCGGTCTGGAGCTTTGGTATAAACCCCATGGTCCTTACAGAGTCCCCAGCATCCTCTAGGACGTAAGAGAAAATAAGATTTTAAACCTACCGGTAAATCTTTTTCTACTAGTCCGTAGAGGATGCTGGGCGCCCGTCCCAGTGCGGACAAATTCTGCAAGGCTTGTATATAGTTGTTGCTTATATAAGGGTTATGTTACAGTTGAGATCAGTCTCTGGCTGATGCTGTTTTGTTCATACTGTTAACTGGTTTAGTATATACCATGTTGTACGGTGTGTATGGTGTGGGCTGGTATGTATGTATCTCGCCCTTAGATTAACAAAAATCCTTTCCTCATACTGTCCGTCTCCTCTGGGCACAGTTCTATAACTGAGGTCTGGAGGAGGGGCATAGAGGGAGGAGCCAGTTCACACCCATCTAAAGTCTTAGAGTGCCCATGTCTCCTGCGGAGCCCGTCTATACCCCATGGTTACGGAGTCCCCAGCATCCTCTACGGACTAGGAGAAAATAAGAATTTACTTACCGATAATTCTATTTCTCATAGTCCGTAGTGGATGCTGGGGACTCCGAAAGGACCATGGGGAATAGCGGCTCCGCAGGAGACTGGGCACAAAAGTAAAAGCTTTAGGACTAGCTGGTGTGCACTGGCTCCTCCCCCCATGACCCTCCTCCAAGCCTCAGTTAGGATACTGTGCCCGGACGAGCGTACACAATAAGGAAGGATTTTGAATCCCGGGTAAGACTCATACCAGCCACACCAATCACACCGTACAACCTGTGATCTGAACCCAGTTAACAGCATGATAACAGAGGAGCCTCTGAAAAGATGGCTCACAACAATAATAACCCGATTTTTGTAACTATGTACAAGTATTGCAGACAATCCGCACTTGGGATGGGCGCCCAGCATCCACTACGGACTATGAGAAATGGGGATTATACCAAAGCTCCCAAACGGGCGGGAGAGTGCGGATGACTCTGCAGCACCAATTGAGAGAACTCCAGGTCCTCCTCAGCCAGGGTATCAATTTTGTAGAATTTTACAAACGTATTTGCTCCTGACCAAGTAGCTGCTCGGCAAAGTTGTAAAGCCGAGACCCCTCGGGCAGCCGTCCAAGATGAGCCCATCTTCCTTGTGGAGTGGGCATTTACAGATTTTTGGCTGTGGCAGGCCTGCCACAGAATGTGCAAGGTGAATTGTACTACAAATCCAACGAGCAATAGTCTGCTTAGAAGCAGGAGCACCCAGCTTGTTGGGTGCATACAGGATAAACAGCGAGTCAGATTTTCTGACTCCAGCCGTCCTGGAAACATCTATTTTCAGGGCCCTGACAACGTCTAGCAACTTGGAGTCCTCCAAGTCCCTAGTAGCCGCAGGCACCACAATCGGTTGGTTCAGGTGAAACGCTGAAAACACCTTAGGGAGAAACTGAGGACGAGTCCTCAATTCCGCCCTGTCCGAATGGAAAATCAGATAAGGGCTTTTACAGGATAAAGCCGCCAATTCTGACACGCGCCTGGCCCAGGCCAGGGCCAACAGCATGACCACTTTCCATGTGAGATATTTTAACTCCACAGATTTAAGTGGTTCAAACCAATGTGACTTTTTGGAACCCAAAAACTACATTGAGATCCCAAGGTGCCACTGGAGGCACAAAAGGAGGCTGTATATGCAGTACCCCTTTTACAACGTCTGAACTTCAGGGACTGAAGCTAGTTCTTTTTGGAAGAAACTTGACAGGGCCGAAATTTGAACCTTAATGGACCCCAATTTCAGGCCCATAGACACTCCTGTTTGCAGGAAATGTAGGAATCGACCCAGTTGAATTTCCTCCGTCGGGCCTTACTGGCCTCGCACCACGCAACATATTTTCGCCAAATGCGGTGATAATGTTTTGCGGTTACATCCTTCCTGGCTTTGATCAGGATAGGGATGACCTCATCCGGAATGCCTTTTTTCCTTCAGGATCCGGCGTTCAACCGCCATGCCGTCAAACGCAGTCGCGGTAAGTCTTGGAACAGACAGGGTCCTTGCTGAAGCAGGTCCCTTCTTAGAGGTAGAGGCCACGGATCCTCCGTGAGCACCTTTTGAAGTTCCGGTTACCAAGTCCTTCTTGGCCAATCCGGAGCCACGAATATAGTGCTTACTCCTCTCCATCTTATCAATCTCAGTACCTTGGGTATGAGAGGCAGATGAGGGAACACATACACTGACTGGTACACCCACGGTGTTACCAGAGCGTCTACAGCTATTGCCTGAGGGTCCCTTGACCTGGCGCAATACCTGTCGAGTTTTTCCCAACGGTTTATAATCATGTGGAAGACTTCTGGGTGAAGTCCCCACTTTCCCGGGTGGAGGTCGTGTCTGCTGAGGAAGTCTGCTTCCCAGTTGTCCACTCCCGGAATTGCTGACAGTGCTATCACATGATTTTCCGCCCAGCGAAGAATCCTTGCAGCTTCTGCCATTGCCCTCCTGCTTCTTGTGCCACCCTGTCTGTTTACGTGGGTGACTGCCGTGATGTTGTCCGACTGGATCAACACCGACTGACCTTGAAGCAGAGGTCTTGCTAAGCTTAGAGCATTGTAAATGGCCCTTAGCTTCAGGATATTTATGTGAAGTGATGTCTCCAGACTTGACCATAAGCCCTGGAAATTCCTTCCCTGTGTGACTGCTCCCCAGCCTCGCAGGCTGGCATCCGTGGTCACCAGGACCCAGTCCTGAATGCCGAATCTGCGGCCCTCTAGAAGATGAGCACTCTGCAACCACCACAGGAGGGACACCCTTGTTCTTAGTGACAGGGTTATCCGCTGATGCATCTGAAGATACGACCCGGACCATTTGTCCAGCAGGTCCCACTGGAAAGTTCTTGCGTGGAATCTGCCGAATGGGATTGCTTCGTAGGAAGCCACCATTTTACCCAGAACCCTTGTGCATTGATGCACTGAGACTTGGCTCGGTTTTAGGAGGTTCCTGACTAGCTCGGATAACTCCCTGGCTTTCTCCTCCGGGAGAAACACCTTTTTCTGGACTGTGTCCAGGATCATCCCTAGGAACAGAAGACGAGTCGTCGGAACCAGCTGCGATTTTGGAATATTGAGAATCCAATCGTGCTGCCACAACACTACCTGAGATAGTGCTACACCGACCTCCAACTGTTCCCTGGATCTTACCCTTATCAGGGAATCGTCCAAGTAAGGGATAACTAAAATTCCCTTCCTTCGAAGGAATATCATCATTTCGGCCATTACCTTGGTAAAGACCCGGGGTGCCGTGGACCATCCATACGGCAGCGTCTGAACTGATAGTGACAGTTCTGTACCATAAACCTGAGGTACCCTTGGTGAGAAGGGTAAATTGGGACATGAAGGTAAGCATCCTTGATGTCCCGAGACATCATGTAGTCCCCTTCTTCCAGGTTCGCAATCACTGCTCTGAGTGACTCAATCTTGAATTTGAACCTCTGTATGTAAGTGTTCAAAGATTTTAGATTTAGAATCTGTCTCACCGAGCCGTCCGGCTTTGGTACCACAACAGTGTGGAATAATACCCCGTTCCCTGTTGCAGGAGGGGTACCTTGATTATCACCTGCTGGGAATACAGCTTGTGAATGGCTTCCAAAACTGTCTCCCTGTCAGAAGGAGACCTCGGTAAAGCCGACTTTAGGAAACGGCGAGGGGGAGACGTCTCGAATTCCAATTTGTACCCCTAAGATATCACCTGAAGGATCCAGGGGTCTACTTGCGAGTGAGCCCACTGCGCGCTGAAATTCATTGAGACGGGCCCCCCACCGTGCCTGATTCTGCTTGTAAAGCCCCAGCGTCATACTGAGGGCTTGGCAGAGGCGGGAGAGGGTTTCTGTTCCTGGGAACTGGCTGATTTCTGCAGCCTTTTTCCTCTCCCTCTGTCACGGGGCAGAAATGAGGAACCTTTTGCCCGCTTGTCCACGAAAAGACTGCGCCTGATAATACGGCGTCTTCTCATGTTGAGAGGCGACCTGGGGTACAAACGTGGATTTCCCAGCTGTTGCCGTGGCCACCAGGTCTGAAAGACCGACCCCAAATAACTTTTGAAATCCGCATCACCTGACCACTGTCGTGTCCATAACCCTCTACTGGTAGAAATGGACAACGCACTTAGACTTGATGCCAGTCGGCAAATATTCCGCTGTGCATCACGCATATATAGAAATGCATCTTTTAAATGCTCTATAGGCAAAAATATACTGTCCCTATCTAGGGTATCAATATTTTCAGTCAGGGAATCCGACCACGCCAACCCAGCACTGCACATCCAGGCTGAGGCGATTGCTGGTCGCAGTATAACACCAGTATGTGTGTAAATACATTTTAGGATACCCTCCTGCTTTCTATCAGCAGGATCCTTAAGGGCGGCCATCTCAGGAGAGGGTAGAGCCCTTACAAGCGTGTGAGCGCTTTATCCACCCTAGGGGGTGTTTCCCAACGCACCCTAACCTCTGGCGGGAAAGGATATAATGCCAATAACATTTTAGAAATTATCAGTTGTTATCGGGGGAAACCCACGCATCATCACACACCTCATTTAATTTCTCAGATTCAGGAAAACTACAGGTAGTTTTTCCTCACCGAACATAATACCCCTTTTTGGTGGTACTCGTATTATCAGAAATGTGTAAAACATTTTTCATTGCCTCAATCATGTAACGTGTGGCCCTACTGGAAGTCACATTTGTCTCTTCACCGTCGACACTGGAGTCAGTATCCGTGTCGGCGTCTATATCTGCCATCTGAGGTAACGGGCGCTTTAGAGCCCCTGACGGCCTATGAGACGTCTGGACAGGCACAAGCTGAGTAGCCGGCTGTCTCATGTCAACCACTGTCTTTTATACAGAGCTGACACTGTCACGTAATTCCTTCCAACAGTTCATCCACTCAGGTGTCGACCCCCTAGGGCAGGCCTGGACAACCTGTGGCTCTCCAGCTGTTGTAAAACTACAAGTCCCATCATGCTTTGACACAGTTTTGCTATTAGGGAGTGCTAAAACTGTGGCAGGGCATGCTGGGATGTGTAGTTTCACAACATCTGGAGAGCCACAGGTTGGCCATGCCTGCCCTAGGGGGTGACATCACTATTACAGGCAATCTGCTCCGTCTCCACATCATTTTTCTCCTCATACATGTCGACACAAATGTACCGACATACAGCACACACACAGGGAATGCTCTGATAGAGGACAGGACCCCACTAGCCCTTTGGGGAGACAGAGGGAGAGTTTGCCAGCACACACCAGAGCGCTACATATATACAGGGATAACCTTATATAAGTGTTTTTCCCCTTATAGCTGCTGTATCTTTAATACTGCGCGTAATTAGTGCCCCCCCCCCCCTCTCTTTTTTAACCCTTTCTGTAGTGTAGTGACTGCAGGGGAGAGCCAGGGGAGCTTCCCTCCAACGGAGCTGTGAGGGAAAATGGCGCCAGTGTGCTGAGGAGATAGGCTCCGCCCCCTTATCGGCGGCCTTATCTCCCGTTTTTCTATGTATTCTGGCAGGGGTTAAATGCATCCATATAGCCCAGGAGCTATATGTGATGTATTTTTTGCCATCTAAGGTATTTTTATTGCGTCTCAGGGCGCCCCCCCCCCCCCAGCGCCCTGCACCCTCAGTGACCGGAGTGTGAAGTGTGCTGAGAGCAATGGCGCACAGCTGCGGTGCTGTGCGCTACCTTATTGAAGACAGGACGTCTTCTGCCGCCGATTTTTCGGACCTCTTCTGCTCTTCTGGCTCTGTAAGGGGGACGGCGGCGCGGCTCTGGGACCCATCCATGGCTGGACCTGTGATCGTCCCTCTGGAGCTAATGTCCAGTAGCCTAAGAAGCCCAATCCACTCTGCACGCAGGTGAGTTCGCTTCTTCTCCCCTTAGTCCCTCGATGCAGTGAGCCTGTTGCCAGCAGGACTCACTGAAAATAAAAAACCTAATTTAAACTTTTACTTTAAGCAGCTCAGGAGAGCCACCTAGATTGCACCCTTCTCGTTCGGGCACAAAAATCTAACTGAGGCTTGGAGGAGGGTCATGGGGGGAGGAGCCAGTGCACACCAGCTAGTCCTAAAGCTTTTACTTTTGTGCCCAGTCTCCTGCGGAGCCGCTATTCCCCATGGTTCTTTCGGAGTCCCCAGCATCCACTAGGACGTCAGAGAAAAAGATTTACCGGTAGGTTTAAAATCTTATTTTTGAAAAGGCTTGGGAAGCTCCTGACAAAAAGTGTCTGATTTCCAGGAAAATTTATATGGCATACCCGTTTCCCTCTGAGGATAGGTTAGGGTGGGAGTCATCTCCCACGGTGGACAAAGCTCTGGTGAGAT
Organism: Pseudophryne corroboree; assembly: GCF_028390025.1. Taxonomy (NCBI): domain Eukaryota; kingdom Metazoa; phylum Chordata; class Amphibia; order Anura; family Myobatrachidae; genus Pseudophryne; species Pseudophryne corroboree. The sequence goes on from NC_086446.1 coordinate 323,270,933, forward strand.
TGTCCAAGAAGGTGGCGCTACCGTCTCCTGACACGGCAGCACTTAAAGATCCTGCAGATCGTAAACAGGAAGGGCTCCCTTGCGGGAGTCCACACCGGTGGGGGCGCGTCTTCAGCTCTTCAGTCAGGTCTGGGTTCACTCGGGCCTAGATCCTTGGGTGCTGGAAACTGTGACCCAAGGATACAAACTGGAGTTTCAAGACGTGCCCCCACACCGATTTTTCAAATCGGCCTTGCCAGCTTTTCTTCCGGAAAGGGAGGTAGTGTGTGCTGCAATACACAAGCTGTGTCAGCAGCAAGTCATTGTCGCGGTACCCCCGTCACAACGGGGGGAAGGGTTTTATTCAAGCCAGTTCGTGGTCCGGAAGCCGGATGGTGCGGTCAGACTGATTCTGAACTTAAAATCCCTAAATCTGTTTTTAAAAAGGTTCAAATTCAAGATGGAATCTCTCCGAACAGTGATTTCCAGTCTGGAAGGGGGGGATTTTATGGTGGCAGTCGACGTAAAGGATGCTTACCTGAATGTCCCCATATATCCTCCTCATCAGGCGTACCTGAAGTTCGCTGTTCAGGATTGTCATTACCAGTTTCAGACGCTGCCGTTGGATTTTCACCAAAGTAATGGCGGAAATGATGGTGCTCCTGCGCAAGCAAGGGGTCACAATTATCCCGTACTTGGACGATCTCCTGATAAAGGCGAGATCAAAGGAGCAGTTGCTGAAAAACGTTGCGCTCTCCCTGGCGGTTCTGCAAAACATGGCTGGCTCCTAAATTTGTCAAAGTCACAGTTGATTCCGACAACACGGCTGTTGTTCTTGGGCATGATTCTGGACACTGAACTACAGAGTTTTTCTCCCGTTCGAAAAAGCTCTAGAAATCCAGAACATGGTCAAGGGAATTCTGAAACCGGCAAGAGTGTCGATTCATCACTGCACTCGAGATCACCCATCACATGATTCAGTCTCCTGGCAGTGCCCAACTCATCCTCCAGGAACGTGCAATCTTCTGCAAACCAACACCGGAATATTGCCCTTAAAATACCCTACAGCTGGATACCAAACACCACCTTATAACCTTGTTCTGTCCCCTCCTATCCTGTAAAAACTGTAATACCAGTGTGAAGAGGCTCCATTCCAAGGATATCCATTAGATGAACCTCCAACTGGAAAAAGATACCTTTATGAGCTTCAAACATCCAATGTCAACGTGAGTACGGTGTGTACCCTGTGGAAAATCCTTTTCTACTCCATAGGATATTCCCTTTAAAACACCTACTTCCTTCTACCTGTTAAAGATACCTTGATATAAGGATCTACTTACGTATTTACGTAAGTTTGGTACGTTGGAATTACTCCAACCGTTTAGATTACTCTCCGTTTCCTTCACCATTTATTTTTTTAATATATTGGTCAAGACATACTATACCATTGGTTTCTCCACTGTTTATATATCCGAGGAAACTGTAGGGTCTGGGACTCAGGGTCGACAACAAAAAGGTCGACACACCTTAGGTCGACGCCAATTGGGCAAACACCTTAGGTCGACGCCAATTGGGCAAACACCTTAGGTCGACATGGACAAAAGGTCGACAATAACAAAAGGTCGACAGGAACAAGGTCGACATGGAAAAAGGTCGACATGAGTTTTTTGTGTTTTTTTGTGTCGTTTTCTTCGTAGAGTGACCGGGAACCCCAATTAGTGCACCGCGTCCCCTCGCATGGTGCCTTCGCTCCGCTTCGCTCGGCACAGATTACCGTTCCAATCGTAGTCCACGTGGATCGTTAAGTATGAAAAGGTTCCAAAAAAGAAAAAAAAACATAAAAAACTCATGTCGACCTTTTTCCATGTCGACCTTGTTCCTGTTGACCTTTTGTCCATGTCGACCTAAGGGGTGTCGACCAATTGGCGTCGACCTAAGGTGCGTCGACCTTTTTGTTGTCGACCTGGAGTCCGGATACCAAACTGTATACCAATTTTGGAAGAGCCCCCCTCTACTGACCTCTACTAAACGAACATTTGACTGAAACAGAAACTCTCACGAACATTGAACATCCCTCGTCATAGTGAATACGGTGTGTACCCCGTGGAACTTCTCTCTCACTTTCATAGAACATTTCCCTTGGTACATCTTACAGAATTTTGGGACATTCATCATTGATAATACATTGTTTGTACATCACCCACTGTATCATTTATGTATTGTGTTGGATAGCACGTATAGGTGGTAGTACCTTTTTTTCTTGCACATGTTCTATTGGAGATTGTGTGACATCTCCCTCTATACACCAGTCGCAGCAATCCAGAGGGCGCGGCAGGATTGTTTCTTATTTTGTTGCTGGGGAAGATGGTGGCGGCTTACGAGGCCATCCCGTTTGGCAGGTTTCATGCCAGAGTTTTTCAGTGGGACCTGTTGGACAAGTGGTCCGGGTCCCATCTACACATGCACAGGAAGATATGCCTATCTCCCAGGGCCAGGATTTCTCTCCTGTGGTGGCTCCAAAGTTCTCACCTCCTAGAAGGTCGCAGGTTCGGGATCCAAGATTGGATCCTGGTGACCACGTATGCGAGTCTCCGAGGTTGGGGAGCAGTCACAGAGGGAAAATTTCCAGGGAAAATGGTCGAGCCAAGAAGCTTGTCTGTACATAAACATTTTGGAATTAAGGGCCATTTACAACGGTCTGGTTCAAGCGGAACATTTGCTTCGCGGCCTACCCGTCCTGATTCAGTCGGACAACATAACAGTGGTGGCGCACGTAAATCGCAAAGGCGGAACAAGGAGCAGAGCGACGATGGTGGAGGCCACAAGGATTCTTCGCTGGGCGAAAAAACATGCCAGCGCTCTGTCGGCGGTCTTCATTCCAGGCATGGACAACTGGGAAGCAGACTTCCTCAGCAGACACGATCTCCATCCAGGAGAGTGGGGTCTTCATCAAGAGGTCTTTGCAGAGGTGACGAGTTGTTGGGGACTTCCTCAAATAGACATGATGGCGTCTCGCCTCAACAAGAAGCTTCAGACGTATTGTTCCAGGTCAAGGGACCCTCAAGCGATAGCAGTGGACGCACTGGTGACACCGTGGGTGTTTCTGTCGGTCTATGTGTTCCCTCCACTTCCACTCATCCCAAAGGTGATAAGGATCATAAGAAGAACAGGGGTTCAGGCGATACTCGTTTTTCCAGATTGGCCGCTGAGGGCCTGGTATCCGGATCTTCAGGAATTACTCATTGGAGATGCCTGGCCTCTTCCTCTAAGAGAGGATCTGTTACAGCAGGGGCCGTGCGTGTTCCAGGACTTACCGCGGTTGCGTTTGACGGCATGGCGGTTGAACGCCAAATCTTAGCTCGGAAGGGTATTCCCGGAGAGGTCATCCCCACTCTACTAAAAGCTAGAAAGGAGGTAACGGCGAAGCATTACCACCGTATTTGGAAAAAATATGTGTCTTGGTGCGAATCCAAGAAGGCCCCTAAGGAAGAATTTCAGCTGGGTCGGTTTCTCCATTTTTTGCAAGCTGGTGTGGAGGCGGGTCTAAAGTTAGGATCTATTAAAGTGCAGATTTCGGCCTTATCAATTTTCTTTCAAAGGGAATTGGCCTCGCTTCCAGAAGTACAGACTTTCGTGAAGGGCGTGCTGCACATCCAACCTCCGTTTGTGCCCCCAGTGGCACCATGGGACCTTAACGTGGTGTTACAGTTCCTTACGTCACATTGGTTTTAATTAGAGATGAGCGGGTTCGGTTCCTCGGAATCTGAACCCCCCCGAACTTCACCCATTTTACACGGGTCCGAGGCAGACTCGGATCCTCCCGCCTTGCTCGGTTAACCCGAGCGCGCCCGAACGTCATCATCCCGCTGTCGGATTCTCACGAGATTCGTATTCTATATAAGGAGCCGCGCGTTGCCGCCATTTTCACTCGTGCATTGGAGATGACAGGAAGAGGACGTGTGCAGTGTTCTCTCAGTTGTGTTCAGTGTGCTTGCAAATATCTGTGCTCAGTGTGCTGAAAATATCTACGTTCTCTGCCTGAAAAACACTCCATATCTGTGCTCAGTGTGCTTTATTGTGGGGACTGGGGACCACCAGTATTATATAGTAGGAGGACAGTGCAGAGTTTTGCTGACCAGTGACCACCAGTATTATACGTTCTCTGCCTGAAAATTGCTCCATATCTGTGCTGCATTGAAGTATATAGTAGGAGGACAGTGCAGAATTTTGCTGACCAGTGACCACCAGTATTATATCAGTACGGTACAGTAGTCCACTGCTCTACCTACCTCTGTGTCGTCAAGTATACTATCCATACATACCTGTGGTGCATTTAAGTTTTGCGCAGTATATATATAGTAGGAGGACAGTGCATAATTTTGCTGACCACCAGTATATAATATATAGCAGTTCGGTACAGTAGTCCACTGCTCTACCTACCTCTGTGTCGTCAAGTATACTATATCCATCCATACCTGTGGTGCATTTTAGTTGTTGTGCGCAGTAGTAGGAGGACAGTGCATAATTTTGCTGACCACCAGTATATAATATATAGCAGTACGGTACAGTAGTCCACTGCTCTACCTACCTCTGTGTCGTCAAGTATACTATCCATCCAGCGACCTTGGTGAACCTCTTTTTTTCTTTGCATCATGTGCTGTTTGGGGACTATTTTTTAAATCTGCTATCCTGTCTGACACTGCAGTGCCACTCCTAGATGAGCCAGGTGTTTGTGTCGGCCACTTGGGTCGCTTAGCTTAGCCACACAGCTACCTCATTGCACCTCTTTTTTTTCTTTGCATCATGTGCTGTTTGGGGACTATTTTTTGAAGTGCCATCCTGTCTGACACTGCAGTGCCACTCCTAGATGGGCCAGGTGTTTGTGTCGGCCACTTGGGTCGCTTAGCTTAGTCATTCAGCGACCTCGGTGCAAATTTTAGGACTAAAAATAATATTGTGAGGTGTGAGGTGTTCAGAATAGACTGGAAATGAGTGGAAATTATGGTTATTGAGGTTAATAATACTATGGGATCAAAATTACCCCCAAATTCTATGATTTAAGCTGTTTTTGAGGGTTTTTTGTAAAAAAAACACCCGAATCCAAAACACACCCGAATCCGACAAAAAAATTTCAGGGAGGTTTTGCCAAAACGTGTCCGAATCCAAAACACGGCCGCGGAACCGAATCCAAAACACAAAACCCGAAAAATGTCCGGTGCACATCACTAGTTTGAACCTTGACAAAAGGTTGAGCTGAAATTTCTCACTTGGAAAGTGGTCATGCTATTGGCCTTGGCGTCCGCGAGGCGGGTGCTGGAATTGGCGACTTTGTCTCACAAAAGCCCATATTTGGTTTTCCATGTGGATAGAGCTGAATTGAGGACTCGTCAACAATTCCTCCCTATGGTGGTTTCTTCATTTCACATGAACCAACCTATTGTAGTTCCTGTGGCTTCAGAAGCCTTGGGTGATTCAGTGTCTCTCGATGTGGTCAGAGCTTTGTCCTGTATGCTTCCAACAAGATTGGGGATCCTGCTTCTAAGCAGACTATTGCACGCTGGATTTGTAATACGATTCAGCATGCTCATTCTATGACTGGTTTGACGTTACCGAAATCGGTGAAAGCCCATTCCACTAGGAAGGTGGGCTCATCTTGGCCGGCTGCCCGGGGTGTCTCGGCGTTACAACTTTGCCGAGCAGCTACTTGGTCGGGTTCAAACACTTTTGCAAAATTCTACAAGTTTGATACCCTGGCTGATGAGGACCTCATGTTTGCTCAATCGGTGCTGCAGAGCCATCCGCACTCTCCCGCCCGGTCTGGAGCTTTGGTATAGACCCCATGGTCCTTTTGGATTCCCCAGCATCCTCTAGGACGAAGAAGAAAATAGGATTTTAATACCTACCGGTAAATCCTTTTCTCTTAGTCCGTAGAGGATGCTGGGCGCCCGTCCCAGTGCGGATTCTATCTGCAGTACTTGTTCTTAGTTATTGCTTTTGATACACAATGGTTGTGTTTTGGTTCAATCAGCCTGTTGCTGATTTTTTTGGTTCATGCTGTTAACTGCTTAGTTAAATACCATGTTGTACGGTGTGTTGTGGTGTGAGCTGGTATGTGTCTCACCCTTAGTTAACAAAAATCCTTTCCTCGAAATGTCTGTCTCCCTTGGCACAGTTCCTATAACTGGAGTCTGGAGGAGGGGCATAGAGGGAGGAGCCAATTCACACCCATTTAAAGTCTTAAAGTGCCCATGTCTCCTGCGGATCCTGTCTACACCCCATGGTCCTTTTGGAGTCCCCAGCATCCTCTACGGACTAAGAGAAAGGATTTACCGGTAGGTATTAAAATCCTATTTTCCATAGGGTAATATGAGGATCTGAGCAGCTTCAGGAGGGAATCTGCTCCGCCCACTGTTTATCCGCCCACAGCTGCAGCTGTCATTAGTATTTGCCGCTTGCACCAGCCCTGTGCTAGGTGCAAGACATCCATCTGAAACTGACTTCCATCAGCCACAAAGTTGGGAGCCCTGATTTTAAAAAGAGCAGCTGTCAGTTGTGTTCCCAGTAGGACCAAGTTTTAGATCAATAAATTGAATAAATAAAAAAATTAAATAATAATGAATAAATAATAAAAAATTACTAGTTGCAGGTGAGGATAAAAAGATGTGACCCAGTTGTACAGAAATGTATGACTAAGGTGTTATTGGGTTGTAGAGGTGAGGAGTTTTGTTTGTATATGTTAAGGCCCCCATACACTAAAACGATATGTCTGAGGCTGAAGTCGGAGGCGATTTCCCTTGAACTCTCGCGGGAGCTTCCTGGGAGTGGTTCCATACGATTCCATATGATTTGGTATATTTTGCATGTGATATATCGTATGCGATCCCAGCCATGCCTGTGGGAACAGACATATCACGAGTGCAGCGCTAACGATCTAGGGGAGCCGATCCGACCCTCACGGAAACGCGGATCGGATTGGGAACACCTCTAAAATGCCTGATTTAACCCGATATATCGGCCCGAATGCCCGAAATTGGATGAAATCAGGCATTATCGTTCTAGTGTATTGGGCCCTTTAGGTTTGAAGATGTGCCAAATCCTCCAATGGCACTCTACACACCAAGGTAACAGGATGAAAAAGAGAGTGGCATAGACCAGCCACAATATCAATCCTCAATGAAGCCTAGTAGCTACACTGAAGTCCCTATTTCTATTGGATATGTTTGATATAAAGATTTTACATTTCTCTAACGTCCTAAGTGGATGCTGGGGACTCCGTAAGGACCATGGGGGGATAGCGGCTCCGCAGGAGACTGGGCACATCTAAAGAAAGCTTTAGGACTATCTGGTGTGCACTGGCTCCTCCCCCTATGACCCTCCTCCAAGCCTCAGTTAGATCTCTGTGCCCGAACGAGAAGGGTGCACACTAGGGGCTCTCCTGAGCTTCTTAGTGAAAGTTTTAGTTTAGGTTTTTTATTTTCAGTGAGACCTGCTGGCAACAGGCTCACTGCATCGAGGGACTAAGGGGAGAAGAAGCGAACTCACCTGCGTGCAGAGTGGATTGGGCTTCTTAGGCTACTGGACATTAGCTCCAGAGGGACGATCACAGGCCCAGCCATGGATGGGTCCCAGAGCCGCGCCGCCGGCCCCCTTACAGAGCCAGAAGACAGAAGAGGTCCGGAAAATCGGCGGCAGAAGACATCCTGTCTTCACCAAGGTAGCGCACAGCACTGCAGCTGTGCGCCATTGCTCCTCAGCACACTTCACACTTCGGTCACTGAGGGTGCAGGGCGCTAGGGGGGGGCGCCCTGAGCAGCAATAAAAACACCTTGGCTGGCGAAAATACATCACATATAGCCCCCAGGGCTATATGGATGAATTTTAACCCCTGCCAGAATCCATAAAAAAGCAGGAGAAAAGTCAGCGAAAAAGGGGCGGAGCCTATCTCCTCAGCACACTGGCGCCATTTTCCCTCACAGCTCAGTTGGAGGGAAGCTCCCCTGGCTCTCCCCTGCAGTCACTACACTACAGAAAGGGTTAAAAAAGAGAGGGGGGCACTAATTAGGCGCAGTATTAACAATACAGCAGCTATAAGGGGAAAAACACTTATATAAGGTTATCCCTGTATATATATATAGCGCTTTGGTGTGTGCTGGCAAACTCTCCCTCTGTCTCCCCAAAGGGCTAGTGGGGTCCTGTCCTCTATCAGAGCATTCCCTGTGTGTGTGCTGTATGTCGGTACGTTTGTGTCGACATGTATGAGGAGAAAAATGATGTGGAGACGGAGCAGATTGCCTGTAATAGTGATGTCACCCCCTAGGGGGTCGACACCTGAGTGGATGAACTGTTGGAAGGAATTACGTGACAGTGTCAGCTCTGTATAAAAGACAGTGGTTGACATGAGACAGCCGGCTACTCAGCTTGTGCCTGTCCAGACGTCTCATAGGCCGCCAGGGGCTCTAAAGCGCCCGTTACCTCAGATGGCAGATATAGACGCCGACACGGATACTGACTCCAGTGTCGACGGTGAAGAGACAAATGTGACTTCCAGTAGGGCCACACGTTACATGATTGAGGCAATGAAAAATGTTTTACACATTTCTGATAATACGAGTACCACCAAAAAGGGGTATTATGTTCGGTGAGGAAAAACTACCTGTAGTTTTCCTGAATCTGAGAAATTAAATGAGGTGTGTGATGATGCGTGGTTTTCCCCCGATAACAACTGATAATTTCTAAAATGTTATTGGCATTATATCCTTTACCGCCAGAGGTTAGGATGCGTTGGGAAACACCCCCTAGGGTGGATAAAGCGCTCACACGCTTGTAAGGGCTCTACCCTCTCCTGAGATGGCCGCCCTTAAGGATCCTGCTGATAGAAAGCAGGAGGGTATCCTAAAATGTATTTACACACATACTGGTGTTATACTGCGACCAGCAATCGCCTCAGCCTGGATGTGCAGTGCTGGGTTGGCGTGGTCGGATTCCCTGACTGAAAATATTGATACCCTAGATAGGGACAGTATATTTTTGCCTATAGAGCATTTAAAAGATGCATTTCTATATATGCGTGATGCACAGCGGAATATTTGCCGACTGGCATCAAGTCTAAGTGCGTTGTCCATTTCTACCAGTAGAGGGGTATGGACACGTCAGTGGTCAGGTGATGCGTATTCCAAACGGCATTTGGAAGTATTGCCTTAATAAGGGGAGGAGTTATTTGGGGTCGGTCTTTCAGACCTGGTGGCCACGGCAACAGCTGGGAAATCCACGTTTGTACCCCAGGTCGCCTCTCAACATGAGAAGACGCCGTATTATCAGGCGCAGTCTTTTCGTGGACAAGCGGGCAAAATGTTCCTCATTTCTGCCCCGTGACAGAGGGAGAGGAAAAAGACTGCAGAAATCAGCCAGTTCCCAGGAACAGAAACCCTTTCCCGCCTCTGCCAAGCCCTCAGTATGACGCTGGGGCTTTACAAGCAGAATCAGGCACGGTGGGGGGCCCGTCTCAATGAATTTCAGCGCGCAGTGGGCTCACTCGCAAGTAGACCCCTGGATCCTTCAGGTGATATCTCAGGGGTACAAATTAGAATTTGAGACGTCTCCCCCTCGCCGTTTTCCTAAAGTCGGCTTTACCGATGTCTCCTTCTGACAGGGAGACAGTTTTGGAAGCCATTCACAAGCTGTATTCCCAGCAGGTGATAATCAAGGTACCCCTCCTGCAACAGGGAACGGGGTATTATTCCACACTGTTGTGGTACCGAAGCCGGATGGCTCGGTGAGACCGATTCTAAATCTAAAATCTTTGAACACTTACATACAGAGGTTCAAATTCAAGATTGAGTCACTCAGAGCAGTGATTGCGAACCTGGAAGAAGGGGACTACATGATGTCTCGGGACATCAAGGATGCTTACCTTCATGTCAAAATTTACCCTTCTCACCAAGGGTACCTCAGGTTTATGGTACAGAACTGTCACTATCAGTTCAGACGCTGCCGTATGGATGGTCCACGGCACCCCGGGTCTTTACCAAGGTAATGGCCGAAATGATGATATTCCTTCGAAGGAAGGGAATTTTAGTTATCCCTTACTTGGACGATTCCCTGATAAGGGTAAGGTCCAGGGAACAGTTGGAGGTCGGTGTAGCACTATCTCAGGTAGTGTTGCGGCAGCACGATTGGATTCTCAATATTCCACAATCGCAGCTGCTTCCGACGACTTGTCTTCGGTTCCTAGGGATGATCCTGGACGCAGTCCAGAAAAAGGTGTTTCTCCCGGAGGGGAAAGACGGAGTTATCCGAGCTAGTCAGGAACCTCCTAAAACCGAGCCAAGTCTCAGTGCATCAATGCACAAGGGTTCTGGGTAAAATGGTGGCTTCCTACGAAGCAATCCCATTCGGCAGATTCCACGCAAGAACTTTCCAGTGGGACCTGCTGGACAAATTGTCCGGGTCGCATCTTCAGATGCATCAGCGGATAACCCTGTCACCAAGGACAAGGGTGTCCCTCCTGTGGTGGTTGCAGAGTGCTCATCTTCTAGAGGGCCGCAGATTCGGCATTCAGGACTGGGTCCTGGTGACCACGGATGCCAGCCTGCGAGGCTGGGGAGCAGTCACACAGGGAAGGAATATCCAGGGCTTATGGTCAAGCCTGGAGACATCGCTTCACATAAATATCCTGAAGCTAAGGGCCATTTACAATGCTCTAAGCTTAGCGAGACCTCTGCTTCAAGGTCAGCCGGTGTTGATCCAGTCGGACAACATCACGGCAGTCACCCACGTAAACAGACAGGGTGGCACAAGAAGCAGGAGGGCAATGGCAGAAGCTGCAAGGATTCTTCGCTGGGCGGAAAATCATGTGATAGCACTGTCAGCAGTATTCATTCCGGGAGTGGACAACTGGGAAGCAGACTTCCTCAGCACGACCTCCACCCGGGAGAGTGGGGACTTCACCCAGAAGTCTTCCACATGATTATAAACCGTTGGGAAAAACTCGACAGGTATTGCGCCAGGTCAAGGGACCCTCAGGCAATAGCTGTAGACGCTCTGGTAACACCGTGGGTGTACCAGTCAGTGTATGTGTTCCCTCCTCTGCCTCTCATACCCAAGGTACTGAGATTGATAAGATGGAGAGGAGTAAGCACTATATTCGTGGCTCCGGATTGGCCAAGAAGGACTTGGTAACCGGAACTTCAAGAGATGCTCACGGAGGATCCGTGGCCTCTACCTCTAAGAAGGGACCTGCTCCAACAAGGACCCTGTCTGTTCCAAGACTTACCGCGGCTGCGTTTGACGGCATGGCGGTTGAACGCCGGATCCTGAAGGAAAAAAAGGCATTCCGGATGAAGTCATCCCTATCCTGATCAAAGCCAGGAAGGATGTAACCGCAAAACATTATCACCGCATTTGGCGAAAATATGTTGCGTGGTGCGAGGCCAGTAAGGCCCGACGGACTGGGTCGATTCCTACATTTCCTGCAAACAGGAGTGTCTATGGGCCTGAAATTGGGGTCCATTAAGGTTCAAATTTCGGCCCTGTCAATTTTCTTCCAAAAAGAACTAGCTTCAGTCCCTGAAGTTCAGACGTTTGTAAAAGGGGTACTGCATATACAGCCTCCTTTTGTGCCTCCAGTGGCACTTTGGGATCTCAATGTAGTTTTTTGGGTTCCAAAAGTCACATTGGTTTGAACCACTTAAATCTGTGGAGTTAAAATATCTCACATGGAAAGTGGTCATGCTGTTGGCCCTGGCCTGGGCCAGGCGCGTGTCAGAATTGGCGGCTTTATCCTGTAAAAGCCCTTATCTGATTTTCCATTCGGACAGGGCGGAATTGAGGACTCGTCCTCAGTTTCTCCCTAAGGTGGTTTCAGTGTTTCACCTGAACCAACCTATTGTGGTGCCTGCGGCTACTAGGGACTTGGAGGACTCCAAGTTGCTAGACGTTGTCAGGGCCCTGAAAATATATGTTTCCAGGACGGCTGGAGTCAGAAAATCTGACTCGCTGTTTATCCTGTATGCACCCAACAAGCTGGGTGCTCCTGCTTCTAAGCAGACTATTGCTCGTTGGATTTGTAGTACAATTCAGCTTGCACATTCTGTGGCAGGCCTGCCACAGCCAAAAATCTGTAAATGCCCACTCCACAAGGAAGGTGGGCTCATCTTGGGCGGCTGCCCGAGGGGTCTCGGCTTTACAACTTTGCCGAGCAGCTACTTGGTCAGGAGCAAATACGTTTGTAAAATTCTACAAAATTGATACCCTGGCTGAGGAGGACCTGGAGTTCTCTCAATTGGTGCTGCAGAGTCATCCGCACTCTCCCGCCCGTTTGGGAGCTTTGGTATAATCCCCATGGTCCTTACGGAGTCCCCAGCATCCACTTAGGACGTTAGAGAAAATAAGAATTTACTTACCGATAATTCTATTTCTCGTAGTCCGTAGTGGATGCTGGGCGCCCATCCCAAGTGTGGATTGTCTGCAATACTGGTACATAGTTATTGTTACCAAAAAATCGGGTTATTGCTGTAGTGAGCCATCTTTTCTAGAGGCTCCTCTGTTATCATGCTGTTAACTGGGTTCAGATCACAAGTTGTACTGTGTGATTGGTGTGGCTGGTATGAGTCTTACCCGGGATTCAAAATCCTTCCTTATTGTGTACGCTCGTCCGGGCACAGTATCCTAACTGAGGCTTGGAGGAGGGTCATAGGGGGAGGAGCCAGTGCACACCAGATAGTCCTAAAGCTTTCTTTAGATGTGCCCAGTCTCCTGCGGAGCCGCTATCCCCCCATGGTCCTTACGGAGTCCCCAGCATCCACTACGGACTACGAGAAATAGAATTATCGGTAAGTAAATTCTTATTATTTGTTTCACATGAAAGGATAACATTATACTCCATTATATTCAATATTATTGAATATTCATTATACTCATTATATTCAATATTAACATGCTTGTTATACATTCAGTGTTTAGGGAGAAAACTTCAGTGACTTATACGGGTTTGGTATAAGATCCCGATGCACGGGATGCCAGTGGTCAGAATACTGATGCCGGCATCCTGATGATGAAGATAAATTAAGCATTTTAACTCGCCACCCTAACCCCCATTGTCCCTTACCACAGCCTAACCCTAACCTCCCCAGTTAGTACCTACACCTAACCCCCCACACCCCGCAGCCTAACCCTCCCCCTTCCTAGGCATGCCACCTCATGCATCATCGATTCCTGGAGATCCCCCCCACGGCACCAAGCAATGTTCCTTTAAATAAAACGATGTACCATATTTATAAAATATTTTACGTACAACCTAAATGAAACAGTGTATCTATATAAATAGGAGTATAGTAGTCGCCACTTGGATAAATTACAGGCATTTGGTGCCTTAGAACTATATTGTGTGAAAGAGGGAAGAACCATGTAAGTGTAAGTGATGCACACAACCTAATCAATATCAAGCTTCAACAGGTGAAACAAACAAATGCACTACTAAAAGGTGTCTGTTAGTGATTACAAAATATACATATATCTATATATAACTTGAGCCTCAGTTTGTTTCATACATGCTCATATAAATATACGCATGATATGCCTGTCAGCTCTCGTTGCTCTTCTCACATGAGCCGGGCCGGCGTTACTTCACCACCGCAGCCCATGGAAACGCTGAGGAAGTGCTGTCGATGGCAGCATCACAGCAGCTTTGGCTCAGTCTGCGGTCTGCAGACGCAGCCCAGGGAAACGCTGAGGAAGAGCTGTCGATGGCAGCATCACGGCAGCTTCGTCTCAGTCTGCGGTCTGCAGGCGCAGCCCAGGAAAACGCTGAGGAAGAGCTGTCGATGGCAGCATCACGGCAGCTTCGTCTCAGTCTGCGGTCTGCAGGCGCAGCCCAGGAAAACGCTGAGGAAGAGCTGTCGATGGCAGCATCACGGCAGCTTCATCTCAGTCTGCGGTCTGCAGGCGCAGACCAGGAAAACGCTGAGGAAGAGCTGTCGCTGGCTGTGTCACGGCAGCTTCGTCTCAGTCTGCGGTCTGCAGGCGCAGACCAGGAAAACGCTGAGGAAGAGCTGTCGCTGGCTGTGTCACGGCAGCTTCGTCTCAGTCTGCGGTCTGCAGGCGCAGACCAGGAAAACGCTGAGGAAGAGCTGTTGCTGGCTGTGTCACGGCAGCCTCGGCTCAGTCTGGGCTGAACACAGTTTCGCAAGATTTGATGTCATCATCTAGCAAGACAGTCACTGTAGTTCACCGAGTTCCTCAGCTGCCAAGGAGCCTTGCTGGTGACCTGGTGATCCCAGGGTCCCCTTATTCCTGGAGAATCTGGGTGAAGGGAAAAGCCTCCTGGAGGGTTGCCACCAAATCCTGGAGAATCCAGGATATCAGGGAGAAGTGGCAGGGGCGTCTTAAGCGAGGAGGGGGCCTGTGTGCAGACTCCAGGTGGGCCCCCTCCTCTCCATGGCGCTTTAGGCTCCGACACTGCGCCGGAGCCTACTACACATGCGCAGGTCTCCGGAAACATTGCGCCTGCCATGTTCCGGAGACCAAATTTAAAGTGCGCATGCGCGGTGGCCATTTTGGAGTGGATTTTGTGCTGGACGGAGGCGGCTGTAGCGTCCAACGCTGGACTCCGCAGAGAGGTGAGTACTAAAATATGGGTGCAATGTGTGCGGTGTGAGGCCCCCCCCTGGACCCAGGGGCCCGTGTGCACCGCACACATTGCACCCATTATAGAAATGCCAATGAGAGGTGGCAACCCTCCCCCTTAGTGCCTAAACCTAACCTTCCCCCAGTATGCCTCTCCCTAAGCGCTCCTGGCCTAAGCCTAAGCCTAGGGATCCTGCTGGTCGGTATCCTGGTGTTTTCTGGTGTTAGTGTTCTGACAGGTGACTGGATTATGATGCTGGTATTTCGGCTGCCGGGATATTGAACATAACCCACTTACAGTAGTGGATCCAGGGCCGGAGTAAGGTGTGTGGGGGCTCCAGGTCAACTAACTTGTGGGGAACTCCTAACAAAAAAGTTGTCAATACTATATGCTGAAGATGTTATTAGAAAGTATATATAAATACACCCTTCTCCTCAAATATGTTAAATACATTGTAGTTTCTCTAACGTCCTAAGTGGATGCTGGGGACTCCGTAAGGACCATGGGGAATAGCGGCTCCGCAGGAGACTGGGCACATCTAAAGAAAGCTTTATGACTAACTGGTGTGCACTGGCTCCTCCCCCTATGACCCTCCTCCAAGCCTCAGTTAGATTTCTGTGCCCGACGAGAAGGGTGCACACTAGGGGCTCTCCTGAGCTTCTTAGTGAAAGTTTTAGTTTAGGTTTGTTATTTTCAGTGAGACCTGCTGGCAACAGGCTCACTGCATCGAGGGACTAAGGGGAGAAGAAGCGAACTCACCTGCGTGCAGAGTGGATTGGGCTTCTTGGCTACTGGACATTAGCTCCAGAGGGACGATCACAGGTTCAGCCTGGATGGGTCCCGGAGCCGCGCCGCCGGCCCCCTTACAGAGCCAGAAGAGCGAAGAGGTCCGGAGAAAGCGGCGGCAGAAGACGTTCCTGTCTTCAAATAAGGTAGCGCACAGCACTGCAGCTGTGCGCCATTGCTCTCAGCACACTTCACACTCCGGTCACTGAGGGTGCAGGGCGCTGGGGGGGGCGCCCTGAGACGCAATAAAACATGACAGAAATACCTTACATGGCAAAAAATGCATCACATATAGCTCCTGGGCTATATGGATGCATTTAACCCCTGCCAGAATATAAAAAAAACCGGGAGATAAGGCCGCCGAAAAGGGGGCGGAGCCTATCTCCTCAGCACACTGGCGCCATTTTCCCTCACAGCTCAGTTGGAGGGAAGCTCCCTGGCTCTTCCCTGCACTACAGAAAGGGTTAAAAAAAAGAGAGGGGGGCACTATTTAGGCGCAGTATTAAAACATACAGCAGCTATAAGGGGAAAAACACTTATATAAGGTTATCCCTGTATATATATATATAGCGCTCTGGTGTGTGCTGGCATACTCTCCCTCTGTCTCCCCAAAGGGCTAGTGGGGTCCTGTCCTCTATCAGAGCATTCCCTGTGTGTGTGCTGTGTGTCGGTACGTTTGTGTCGACATGTATGAGGAGAAAAATGATGTGGAGACGGAGCAGAGTGTCTGTAACAGTGATGTCACCCCCTAGGGGGTCGACACCTGAGTGGATGTACTGTTGAAAATTACGTGACAGTGTCAGCTCTATATAAAAAAACAGTGGTTGACATGAGACAGCCGGCTACTCAGCTTGTGCCTGTCCAGACGTCTCATAGGCCGTCAGGGGCTCTAAAGCGGCCGTTACCTCAGATGGCAGATACAGACGCCGACACGGATACTGACTCCTGTGTCGACGGTGAAGAGACAACCGTGATTTCCAGTAGGGCCACACGTTACATGATTGAGACAATGGCAAATGTTTTTATACATTTTTGATAATACGAGTACCACCAAAAAGGGGTATTATGTTCGGTGAGGGAAAAACTACCTGTAGTTTTCCTGAATCTGAGAAATAAAATGAGGTGAGTGATGATGCGTGGGTTTCCCCCCGATAACAATTGATAATTTCTTAAAAAGTATTGGCTGCATACCCTTTCCCGCCAGAGGTTAGGGTGCGTTGGGAAACACCCCCTAGGGGGGATAAGGCGCTCACACGCTTGTAAGAACAAGGGCTCTACCCTCTCATGAGATGGCCGCCCTTAAGGATCCTGCTGATAGAAAGCAGGAGGGTATCCAAAAAGGTATTTACACACATACTGGTGTTATACTGCGACCAGCTATCGCCTCAGCCTGGAGGTGCAGTGCTGGGTGGGCATGGTCGGATTCCCTGACTGGAAATATTAGGATAGTATATTATTGCCTATAGAGCATTTAAAAGATGCATTTCTATATATGCATGATGCACAGCGGAATAATTGCCGACTGGCATCAAGTATAAGTGCGTTGTCCAATTCTACCAGTAAAATGGTCAGGTGATGCGGATTCCAAACGGCATTTGGAAGTATTGCCTTTGAAAGGGGACATTTGGGGTCGGTCTTTTAGACCTGGTGGCCACGGCAACAGCTGGGAAATCCACGTTTGTACCCCAGGTCGCCTCTCAAAATAAGACGCCGTATTATCAGGCGCAGTCCTTTGTTGGCAAGCGGACAAAAGGTTCCTCTTTTCTGCTCGTGACAGAGGGAGAGGAAAAAGGCTGCAGAGATCAGCCAGTTCCCAGGAACAGAAACCCTTTCCCGCCTCTGCCAAGCCCTCAGTATGACGCTATGGCTTTACAAGCTCAGGCACGGTGGGGGCCCGTTCTCAATGAATTTCAGTGCGCAGTGGGCTCACTCGCAAGTAGACCCCTGGATCCTTCAGGTAATATCTCAGGGGTACATATTGGAATTCGAGACGTCTCCCCCTCGCCGTTTCCAAAAGTCGGCTTTACCGACGTCTCCCTCTGATAGGGAGGCAGTTTTGGAAGCCATTCACAAGCTGTATTCCCAGCAGGTGATAATCAAGGTACCCCTCCTGCAACAGGGAACGGGGTATTATTCCACACTATTGTGGTACCGAAGCCAGACGGCTCGGTGAGACCGATTCTAAATCTAAAATCTTTGAACACTTACATACAGAGGTTCAAATTCAAGATTGAGTCACTCAGAGCAGTGATTGCGAACCTGGAAGAAGGGGACTACATGATGTCTCGGGACATCAAGGATGCTTACCTTCATGTCAAAATTTACCCTTCTCACCAAGGGTACCTCAGGTTATGGTACAGAACTGTCACTATCAGTTCAGACGCTGCCGTAGGGATGGTCCACGGCACCCCGGGTCTTTACCAAGGTAATGGCCGAAATGATATCCCTTCGAAGGAAGGAAATTTTAGTTATCCCTTACTTGGACGATTCCCTGATAAGGGTAAGATCCAGGGAACAGTTGGAGGTCGGTGTAGCACTATCTCAGGTAGTGTTGCGGCAGCACGATTGGATTCTCAATATTCCAAAATCGCAGCTGGTTCCGACGACTTGTCTTCTGTTTCCTAGGGATGATCCTGGACACAGTCCAGAAAAAAGGTGTTTCTCCCGGAAGAGAAAGCCAGGGAGTTATCCGAGCTAATCAGGAACCTCCTAAAACCGAACCAAGTCTTAGTGCATCAATGCACAAGGGTTCTGGGTAAAAATGGTGGCTTCCTACGAAGCAATCCCATTCGTTAGATTCCACGCAAGAACTTTCCAGTGGAACCTACTGGACAAATGGTCCGGGTCGCATTTTCAGATGCATCAGCGGATAACCCTGTCACCAAGGACAAGGGTATCCATCCTGTGGTGGTTGCAGAGTGCTCATCTTCTAGAGGGCCGCAGATTCGGCATTCAGGACTGGGTCCTGATGACCACGGATGCCAGCCTGCGAGGCTGGAGAGCAGTCACACAGGGAAGGAATATCCAGGGCTTAGGGTCAAGCCTGGATACATCACTTCACATAAATATCCTGAAGCTAAGGGCCATTTACAATGCTCTAAGCTTAGCGAGACCTCTGCTTCAAGGTCAGCCGGTGTTGATCCAGTCGGACAACATCATGGCAGTCACCCACGTAAACAGACAGGGTGGCACAAGAAGCAGGAGGGCAATGGCAGAAGCTGCAAGGATTCTTCGCTGGGCGGAAAATCATGTGATAGCACTGTCAACAGTATTCATTCCGGGAGTGGACAACTGGGAAGCAGACTTCCTCAGCACGACCTCCACCCGGGAGAGTGGGGACTTCACCCAGAAGTCGTCCACATGATTAAAAAACTCGACAGGTATTGCGCCAGGTCAAGAGACCCTCAGGCAATAGTTGTAGACGCTCTGGTAACACCGTGGGTGTACCAGTCAGTGTATGTGTTCCCTCCTCTGCCTCTCATACTCAAGGTACTGAGATTGATAAGATGGAGAGGAGAAAGCGCTATATTCGTGGCTCCGGATTGGCCAAGAAGGACTTGGTAACCGGAACTTCAAGAGAGGCTCACGGAGGATCCGTGGCCTCTACCTCTAAGAAGGGACCTGCTCCAGCAAGGACCCTGTCTGTTCCAAGACTTACCGCGGCTGCGTTTGACGGCATGGCGGTTGAACACCGGATCCTGAAGGAAAAAAGGCATTCCGGATGAAGTCATCCCTATCCTGATCAAAAGCCAGGAAGGATGTAACCGCAAAAACATTATCACCGCAATTGGCGAAAATATGTTGCGTAGTGCGAGGCCAGTAAGGCCCGACGGAGGAAATTCAACTGGGTCGATTCCTACATTCCTGCAAACAGGAGTGTCTATGGGCCTGAAATTGGGGTCCATTAAGGTTCAGATTTCGGCCCTGTCAATTTTCTTCCAAAAAAGAACTAGCTTCAGTCCCTGAAGTTTAGACGTTTGTAAAAGGGGTACTGCATATACAGCCTCCTGTTGTGCCTCCAGTGGCAATTTGGGATCTCAATGTAGTTTGGGTTCCAAAAAGTCACATTGGTTTGAACCACTTAAATCTGTGGAGTTAAAATATCTCACATGGAAAGTGGTCATGCTGTTGGCCCTGGCCTGGGCCAGGCGCGTGTCAGAATTGGCGGCTTTATCCTGTAAAAGCCCTTATCTGATTTTCCATTCGGACAGGGCGGAATTGAGGACTCGTCCTCAGTTTCTCCCTAAGGTGGTTCCAGCGTTTTCACCTGAACCAACTGTGACAAGAACACTGGGATAGTGTTTGAGGGCAGGTATATTTGTCCCAGGTTCTTGTCTTACATGTTTTAGAAAATATTAACTTCTAGGAAAAATGCTTTTTGTTTTGTCTGAACCTTTTCAGTTTGCTGTAAAAGCTGGGTAAAGGCTCTGAGAGAGAGATAAGGCGAGTTCTAGACATTGGGCCCAGTTCGGGTCTTTGGCCTCACAGAGGGCTAATCAGGGTTTCAGCTGTGTAAGTGTGTTATAGTGCTGCTAACCTGATTAGTATGGGCAGACTGCCTGGGAAGGCTGAGGGATCTGTGTGTGAGAGACACGCTTTCTGATGCAAGTAAGCTATACAGTATGTACTGAAGAACTCTGGGTTTTGTTTAGTGACAGTTAGGAATATCTTATGTTTAGTTAGTGCCGGACAGGCAAGGTATTTTTATTTTGGGGTTTGTTTTATTTTCTGTTTCAATAAAACTGGCCGGGGTCAGTTGTACCAGAAACTGGACTTGTGTTGTTCCTCAGCTGCTGCGTGCTACCATATTCCCCAGGAAAAGGCGCCTTGCACCCCTACAGTGTTACAACTTGGTGGAGAATGCGAGCAACCCCGTTCTGCGCATAAGTGAAAGCAGCAGCTTTGTGAGGCCTGCAGAAAACGGTGGTTTATGCAGATACAGCCCAGTGTGAAGTTACTGAGACTCACCCCTGAGGGTTTGATATATGTCTTGGGTGAAAGCAGCTACAAAGCCGCCTGAAAAATCTGTCGACATGGAGGATCTGCTTAAAGCCTTGCTGCAAGCTACAGCGGCTCAGCAGGAGGCCAACCGACAGCAGCAGGTGGCAATGGAGAAAAATAGGAGACAGCAGCAGGTGGCTATTGACGAACTTTACCGGCAACAGCGTCAGGATAGAGAGGCCTTAACAGAAGTGGTGCAGAGCCTTGCAGCCCGGATTGGAGATGTGGCCGTCAGTGCTCCGACCAGCTCTAGTTCTATACGGGCCAGTCACTTCTTGCAGAAAATGACAGAGGCTGACGATGTGGAGGCCTACTTGACCACGTTTGAAAGGACTGCAGAGCGTGAGAACTGGCCAAAAGCACAGTGGGCCAGTCTGCTGGCACCTTTTCTGTCAGGTGAGCCCCAAAAAGCGTACTTTGATTTAAGCCCTGCTGAGGCTCGGGACTATGATAAACTAAAGACTGAGATCCTGACCCGCCTGGGAGTCACACTGTCAGTACGAGCACAACGGGTGCACCGTTGGGTGTACGCCATGGAGAAGCCTCCGCGCTCTCAGATGCACGACCTTATTCAGCTAACAAAAAAATGGCTACAGCCAGAGACATTAACTGGTCCCCAGATGGTTGAAAGAGTCGTCATGGACCGCTACTTGAGATCTTTGCCCATGGTCCTGCGCAAGTGGGTGAGCCATGGAAACCCGGGTACTGCTGACCAATTAGTAGACATGGTAGAGCGGTATTTGGCAGCAGAGGAACTACTGATGACCACCCAGCAACCCATAGATCCTCGACAGCGCCCTTCAGTAAAGACTGGTAAGACTGTTCCGTGGGAAAACGTTGCTGGGCGGTTAAGAGAACGCAAGGCTGGAGAGACTGTAAACACTGGCCCTGGAGACAGGCCAATGGGGCTAGAACGGTCTATGTTGCCCAAACGGGTTGATAATCGTGTGGTTAAATGTTTTAGATGTGGTATGCCAGGTCATGTTGTTGCCAATTGCCCAGTCATGCAAGAACCCATGCAATGTGATGCTGCCTTTGAATGTCGCAGAATGTCTTTCTTTGCTAGGTTAGCCTGTACTGTGGTACCTTCACCTGAGCTGGAAAAACAAATGTGTGATGTGTTCTTAGAGGGTAACCGGGTAGAGGCCTTGCTAGATTCAGGAAGTTTAGTTACCCTCGTGAAAGCTGGGTTAGTGAACCCCTTAAAGGTCCAGCAAATACCTATTGGGGTAACTTGCATACATGGGGATACCCAACATTATGCCACTGCTGAGGTGAATATAGAAACTTGTTGTGGGTCAGCAATGGTTAAAGTGGGACTGGTCCCTACCTTGGTGCATGAGGCCATAATAGGGAGGGATTTTCCTCATTTTTGGAAACTGTGGGAATCACGGTTATCAACAGATGTGAGAAGTAAAAAGCCAGTTGATAATACCGGTGATTTTATGGATGTACGTGGGTCTTCGGAACTTTCTGGCCCTTTGCCTTTTGCTAGTTTGGCTGGGGAAGTGACAGATGGGGAGTCCAGTGAGGACCCTCTTGCCGGGAACAGAGACATAGTAGTTAGAACTGAAAGCGTGCCTGACCTGGAGGTAAAGAAGGATCTGTTTGCGTCTGAACAGTTAAAGGATCCTACCTTAATAAAGGCTAGAGAGAATGTTAAGATTGTTAATGGGGAACCTGTGGTACCAGGTGACAGGGTTACGTATCCCCACATGGCCATCTGTAATGAGCTCTTGTACCACATTGTCAAAAGGGGTGAGGATGTGGTAGAACAGCTGGTAGTTCCCCAGCCTTATCGGAGAACGGTACTAGATTTAGCTCATAGTCACGTTACCGCAGGACATTTAGGGGCAGAAAAAACCACTGAAAGAGTTTTACAAAGGTTCTTTTGGCCAGGGGTTTATAAAGAAGTGTCTGAATATTGTTCTTCCTGTCCTGAATGCCAGTATCATGCCCCTAGACCCCATTTCAGGAGCCCACTAGTTCCCATGCCTATTATAGAGGTCCCGTTTGACAGAATAGCCATGGATCTCGTGGGGCCCTTGTTAAAGTCTGCTCGGGGCCATCAGTATATCCTGGTAATTATGGACTATGCCACTCGATATCCTGAGGCTGTCCCTTTACGCACTATCACAACCAAGGCGATAGCTAAGGAGCTGGTGCAGGTATTTAGTAGAGTGGGAATACCAAAAGAAATTTTGACTGACCAAGGTACTCCATTTATGTCAAGGATCATGAAAGAATTGTGCAAGTTATTTAAGGTCACTCACCTCAGGACGTCCATCTACCATCCCCAAACTGACGGGTTGGTGGAAAGGTTTAATAAAACATTAAAAAGTATGTTAAAAAAGGTTGTTGAGAGAGATGGGAAAAACTGGGATTGTTTGTTGCCCTACTTGTTAATGGCCATCAGAGAAGTTCCTCAGTCCTCTACGGGGTTTTCTCCGTTTGATTTGTTGTATGGTAGACACCCCAGAGGGTTGTTGGATATTGCCAAAGAGACGTGGGAAGGACAGCCCACTCCTTATAGAAGCGTTATTGAGCATGTAACACAAATGCAGGATAGGATTGCAGCCGTGGTACCTGTTGTCAGAGAGCACATGGAACAGGCCCAAAGTGCTCAACAGAGGGTCTATAACCGGAGTGCCAAGATACGGGAATTTGCTCCTGGAGATAGAGTTCTTGTTTTGGTACCCACTGTGGAAAGCAAATTCCTAGCTAAATGGCAGGGTCCATTTGAGATTAGGGAAAAAAGTGAATGAGGTTAATTACAAAGTATACCAGCCGGGAAAGAGAAAACCCGAACAGATTTACCATGTTAACTTAATCAAACCCTGGAAAGATAGGTTGTCTCTGTCAGCGGAGCCTTGCCCTTCGGTGTTTTCACCCCGGTTGCTTCCCGCAGTGAAGGTGTCAGAGACATTATCAGCTGATCAGAACAATCAGGTTAAAGAATTTCTCATCCAAAATAGGGAGGTATTTTCAGAGCTGCCTGGCCGAACGACCATAATAAAACATGACATTGTCACAGAACCAGGGGTCAGGGTTCATTTAAAGCCATATAGGATTCCTGAAGCTCAGCGAGAAGCTATTTCTAAGGAAGTTAAAACCATGTTAGAACTTGGAGTCATAGAGGAGTCTAACAGTGAGTGGTCCAGTCCCATAGTGCTCATCCCGAAGCCCGACGGTAGCATACGCTTCTGTAATGACTTTCGTAAGTTAAATGAGGTGTCCAAGTTTGACGCATACCCCATGCCCCGTGTGGATGAGCTTGTAGAAAGGCTGGGAACAGCCAGGTTTCTCACCACATTGGACCTGACCAAAGGTTACTGGCAAATACCTTTATCTGATAGCGCCAAAGAAAAAACAGCCTTTTCGGTTCCGGAGGGGCTGTACCAGTATAAGATGTTACCCTTTGGGTTGCATGGGGCTCCAGCAACCTTTCAACGGGCGATGGATAAAATTTTGAGGCCCCATAGAAAATATGCAGCTGCCTATTTGGATGATGTGGTAATTCACAGTACAGACTGGGGGTCCCATTTGGTTAAAGTACAAGCAGTACTGGACTCAATCAGAGAGGCAGGGTTAACTGCTAACCCAAAGAAGTGCTGCCTCGCAATGGAGGAGGTCAAATACTTGGGCTTCACCATAGGCAGAGGTCTGATTAGGCCCCAATTGAATAAAGTTGATGCTATTCAAAACTGGCCTCGTCCAGTGAATAAAAAACAGGTAAGGGCTTTTTTGGGAATTACTGGGTACTATAGACGGTTTATTCCTAATTTTGCGACCACAGCGGTGCCGTTGTCAGACCTTACCAAAGGGAAGCAGTCAAATGTGGTGAAATGGAACCCTGATGCAGAAAAGGCGTTCCAAGCGTTAAAAGTGGCTTTGTGTTCACAACCGGTGTTGATAACACCAGATTTTTCAAAAGAATTTGTGGTACAGACAGATGCCTCAGAGGTAGGGATAGGTGCTGTGCTGTCCCAAACCAGAGATGGGGACGAACACCCTATCATTTATTTGAGTAGGAAACTCAATGAGCATGAAAAAAGGTATGCCATTGTGGAAAAGGAGGCTTTGGCCATTAAGTGGGCACTAGATACCTTGAGATATTACCTCTTGGGTAGACAATTCAGACTAGTGACAGACCATGCCCCTTTAAAATGGATGTATGTAAATAGAGGCAAGAATGCTCGTGTAACTAGATGGTTTCTAGCGTTGCAGGACTTTAAGTTTACTGTCGAACATAGACCGGGAACACAATTGGCCAACGCAGATGCATTGTCTCGCATCTTCTGTTTGGGGGCTACAAGTGTTCCGGCCCCTAGGTCGAAACAGGGGAGGGGGATATGTGACAAGAACACTGGGATAGTGTTTGAGGGCAGGTATATTTGTCCCAGGTTCTTGTCTTACATGTTTTAGAAAATGTTAACTTCTAGGAAAAATGCTTTTTGTTTTGTCTGAACCTTTTCAGTTTGCTGTAAAAGCTGGGTAAAGGCTCTGAGAGAGAGATAAGGCGAGTTCTAGACATTGGGCCCAGTTCGGGTCTTTGGCCTCACAGAGGGCTAATCAGGGTTTCAGCTGTGTAAGTGTGTTATAGTGCTGCTAACCTGATTAGTATGGGCAGACTGCCTGGGAAGGCTGAGGGATCTGTGTGTGAGAGACACGCTTTCTGATGCAAGTAAGCTATACAGTATGTACTGAAGAACTCTGGGTTTTGTTTAGTGACAGCTAGGAATATCTTATGTTTAGTTAGTGCCGGACAGGCAAGGTATTTTTATTTTGGGGTTTGTTTTATTTTCTGTTTCAATAAAACTGGCCGGGGTCAGTTGTACCAGAAACTGGACTTGTGTTGTTCCTCAGCTGCTGCGTGCTACCATATTCCCCAGGAAAAGGCGCCTTGCACCCCTACAGTGTTACACAACCTATTGTGGTGCCTGCGGCTACTAGGGACTTGGAGGAATCCAAGTTGCTGGATGTTGTCAGGGCCCTGAAAATATGTTTCCAGGACGGCTGGAGTCAGGAAATCTGACTCGCTGTTTATCCTGTATGCACCCAACATGCTGGGTGCTCCTGCTTCTAAGCAGACTATTGCTCGTTGGATTTGTAGTACAATTCAGCTTGCACATTCTGTGGCAGGCCTGCCACAGCTAAAATCTGTAAAAGCCCGTTCCACAAGGAAAGTGGGCTCATCTTGGGCTGCTGTTCGAGGGGTCTCGGCTTTACAACTTTGCCAAGCAGCTACTTGGTCAGGGGCAAACACGTTTGCTAAATTCTACAAATTTGATACCCTGGCTGAGGAGGACCTGGAGTTTTCTCATTCGGTGCTGCAGAGTCATCCGCACTCTCCCGCCCGTTTGGGAGCTTTGGTATAATCCCCATGGTCCTTACGGAGTCCCCAGCATCCACTTAGGACGTTAGAGAAAAGAAGAATTTACTTACCGATAATTCTATTTCTCATAGTCCGTAGTGGATGCTGGGCGCCCATCCCAAGTGCGGATTGTCTGCAATACTTGTACATAGTTATTGTTACAAAAATCGGGTTATTATTGTTGGGAGCCATCTTTTCAGAGGCTCCTCTGTTATCATACTGTTAACTGGGTTCAGATCACAAGTTATACGGTGTGATTGGTGTGGCTGGTATGAGTCTTACCCGGGATTCAAAATCTTTCCTTATTGTGTACGCTCGTCCGGGCACAGTATCCTAACTGAGGCTTGGAGGAGGGTCATAGGGGGAGGAGCCAATGCACACCAGTTAGTCCTAAAGCTTTCTTTAGATGTGCCCAGTCTCCTGCGGAGCCGCTATTCCCCATGGTCCTTACGGAGTCCCCAGCATCCACTACGGACTATGAGAAATAGAATTATCGGTAAGTAAATTCTTATTTTTTCCAGTTCGCATTATGCCACATAAGCCCCAGTTTCTATATGCCACAATGACCCCCCCCATGCTGGTAAATGTAGATATGTGTGGGGGCCCCAGCTGCCCAGTTGTTCTGGCACTGACTGGAACCATTAACAAATATATGTGCGCTCCTGCTTTTACAGTCTAATATCAGAAAACAGCTCTGCCCCCCCAATGGGGCACAACGCATATCATGGGGATATGTATAACAGTAACAAGGAAACCTGAAATTGCTTCTGTGATAGCAGTAGGACGTTATGTATATAATTATGTCATGTCTTATCATATGTTTATTAAATGACACACAGCATTAACCCACATCAACAAGAACAATTTAGACTAATAAAAATAAATGTCTTGTTGGTTGATATGGGTTACTGGACATTTTACATTTTGCGCCATTCCTTTTATGCACATCTAGCTCTCTGGCTACTGCAGTGGTTCTCAAATTAACTCTTCTGGACCCCACACAGTTGATGTTTTCCAGGTCACCTGTGGATCTTTGAAATGTAACAGTTGGTCATACACCTGTTCCCAGCTAGGTGACATGGAAAACGTGAACTGTGTGGGATCCTGAGGACTGAGCGGCAGATTTATTAAGCTCTGTGAAGTGATAAAGTGGAAGGTGATAAAGCACCAGCCAATCAGCTCCTAACTTCCATGTCACAGGCTGGATTTGAAAAATGACAGTTAGGAGCTGACTGGTTGGTCCTTTATCACCTTCTACTTTTTCACTTCACCGAGCTTAATAAATATGCCCCTGAGTTTGAGAACCACTGGGCTAGTGCATTTGTCTACCTGCTGCTACAGCATTGGGATGTATCTTTTGTGTAGTTTTAGTATTAGTTTGTTGAGTTGTTGGATGGCTATAAGTGATTATTCTGGGTTGTCTCCTTCCTGGATTTGGAGCTCTTGGGCAGACTAGAAGAATATGCAGAAAGGGCAGAGAATATGCAGTCATTGATAACTGTCCTCATCTGACTGTACCACAAAAACATATGCGGTAGTGATGTCATACCTTGTCCATAATGCTCTTTCTTCCTTTCTTTTTCCATTGCTTTTAACTTATTATGATGATGATGATGATGATGATTATGTTAATCAAATCTGTCATCATCACATTTGTGACATGCAGAAATACAGAACGTGTTTCATAGCCATACTGTGGCTCTACAGTTTTTGTGGTACTAAAAGTCTCAGTATACACTGCTGGTCTTGTAGTTCCACAGCTGCACAGGGCCATTGACCACCTATGTCCACTCTCCTCTATGTTGCTTGCTAAATTGCAACCTATGTACAACATAATCCCCTCTGTCCTTCATTGCTTCTCCCCTTCAGTCCGTTTCCCTTTCGTACCTATTCACCTGTCTATGCTGTACCTCCCTCTGTCTCCATAGTAACTGGCTCTGGATAATGGGAGCATCCACTCGGTCGCCATAGAAACCAAAGCATTTGCTGGCCTTTCTGTAAATCCAACAGGCAGACAGCAGTTTTCCATCCAGTGTATCTCTCTCTCTCTCTCTCTCTCTCTCTCTCTCTCTCTCTCTCTATCTATCTCTACAGTAGTCGTGTGTGTGTGTGTGTGTGTGTGTGTGTGTGTATGTGTGTATATATGTATGTGTATATATATATATATATATATATATATATATATATATGTATGTGTATATATATATATATATATATATATATATATATATATATATATATATATATATATATAAATAATGTAATACTGCTTTATTAATCTCTCCATCTTTGTACATATAAAGTATCTGGTATGTAGCTAGCTTTTTAGTATAGATTGCAAGCTCTCCAGAACAGAATACTGTGAAGTGTGTAGTTCAGTGCTGAAAACAATGGTGGAAAGCACAGATAAGAAATGTGAGAGGGTGAGTTTTACAAGATGATGTAACTGATAAATGAGTGAATAGTAACACAAATTAGATTCTAAAAAGAGAAAAAGGTGTGCTATAATTTCTTTAAAAAATATGCAAATATGTATTTGGAATGAAAACTAAAAGCAAAAGTTATTTGAAAACAACAACAATCAAAACAATAATACTTTTAAAGACCTACACAGGAAATTAGGATGCAATTTTTGGAGACATCAGGGACAGATAAACCGGACAGGAGAGAGTGTGGGGGCAGCAGAAGGAGAGAAGAAAGAGGAGGAGAAGACCCAGAGAGTCCAATGGGAGCCGAGAAGGAGTATTGAAAAAGGCAATGGGGGAGGGTGACAGGGGACGAAGGGAGAGAGATAACAAGGGAGGAGAGGAAGAGGGGGGAGGCTGTTGCACGAAACAGCCACACAAAGGAAGGACCGGGGTTGTGAAAGAGAGAAAGCAGGCAGCAGCAGAGCAGGAAGAAGCATCTCAGACACACGGTGACAAGGAATGAGGTGAGTACATTGCTCCCAGTGATGTATAATAACCAGAGGCTCAGGAAAGAAGGCAGGTTGGGAATTGGTAACAGGATCTGCAGAGCAGCATGATAAGACAAAACAAGATCGCAAGCCAAACAATGGGGCAATGTAGAGAGAACAGCATTGCGTGATGCAGAGCAATAATACAAACCAATGCTGTAACATGGGAAATGGCACAACATGCAAAGTATAACACAATATTCATACCAAGAACATAATGAGCATTATTCAAACATGCACAGTACTAACTAATAATACTGGCAATAAAATAGCTGATAACATGCATATTGCAATAGCTTTACATGAACATCATGCAAATGTAACATGTTTGTAGGATTTCCTGCTTGCTCACAGGTGAGTTTGTTTTTAAAGTTTGGACCTATATAGTGGGCAAGACTGTATTATTTAGCCATCCACAGCATGTTGTTGGCAGTACAATACACACACCACTGTATGTAATGTAGAGCCCTAAATACACCTGCTATCATCACCATTTATGTTATATTACAGCATTGTATTTGTAGTTTCACTTCTAGCACACATATGATATCAGGCAAGTGATAGGAGAGCTGATACAGACAAGGCTACATTGATATGCTCTGTCTAGCATAGCCTAATCATTTTCTTGAATGAAAGCTTTAGCAAGCAAGTCTTTGTTATATACCAGTATTGTTATCCTGATAGGTTTGTCTTTCTGATTGTATATCACTTGGAGTTACTGTATATAAGTATCTGATATTTAGAACATGTATGTATACAATGATACAGATAAAATGTAGAATTAAAGACTCATTACAACAATTGATTTACAAAGTACTGCAGATAAATACTGTATGCATATATTTTGCATACATTTATGTACAGTTTATGTAAATATTAGCACAAATAGCTACCATAAATCAAATCTGAAAGGCAGACACTATCGCATACAGGCATGATGTAGGCAAAAAAACAAAAACAAAGGACAAGAATTACAATCAATAAATGTATATACAGAAATGTTAAACTGGTTTAAGAGAGTAACTGTACCAAACATTTACACTGCTGAGCGATACATAATTATAAGGTCTATTTACTAAGTCTTGGATAGAGATATAAAGTACCAATCAACCATCTCCTGTCATTTTTCAAACACAGCCTGTGACATGGCAGTTAGGAGCTGGTTGGCTGGTATTTTATCTCTGTCCACTTTATCTTTCTCCAAGGCTTAGTAAATAGACTCCTATAATTATTCTTGTTGTTATTTTTTTATCATTATCATCATTAAACACCTTAATTGCCCTGAAATAAATTAATATTCCTGAACATAGAGCCTCAGCCATCATGCTTAATGCCTCAGTGATATCACAAATTCATAAACTGAACATTGGTTCAGCCTACAAAATGGCAGCCTCCACTTTGTATAAGGCTCTGCAAAACCAAATGACTGCAGTGATATACTACAAACAGAGCCCCCAATTTTCTTCTGCCTTTTGCCAAAGTTAATGAGTTATTTCGGACTGATACCCTCGTTTTCTCAATTGTTTTCTTGTCCTGACAAATTGTGAGGTAAGTATTTTGCAAGCTGCATGCAGCTTACCGAAATAAACCAACTTTTTAACTCTGTACATAGGCAGTCTTACATTATCATTCAGTAATATTATTTCTTGGTATCACATGCTGTTTATGGAGAATTTACAGTGATAGTTCTCATGAGGTTAACAACATTGGTGATCCTATACATACTTAAAAAGAAAATAAGAATTCTGACCATAAAATCTGACTAATGAAGTAAATGGAAAGCGCTAAATATAATAAAAGTACTGAAAGTACTTATAAATTGAAAACCAAATAAAGAACTTTTATTCACTCCTCGAAAAAGTGCAACTGCATGAAACGCGTTGGAGACTGTATTATTCTAAGGAGAAGAAAGCCCACTGTACGGCCAGGACATCGGCCGCGACACGACCCGCTGACATCAGCGGTGACGGGAGCCAGAAGAACACCATTTGCGCACACAGCCCGCTGGACGCAGCGGGACTCAGCGCCGCCAGCCACGCCATCCGCCGCACTCAAGATCAGAGCCGCAGCGCTCACCAGCGGCTCCGGGACAACTAAGTGCAGAGACAGGTAGGCAATTACCATTTGGCAAACCGGGACTATTAACAACAGTGTGCGGGCCACTCCTTACCAATTCACTCAAAAGAGTGTAAACATTATTTTATTAATACTTTTTTTTCCCTACAGGTACCGCTATTTTATCTATAATCATTTTAAATATCACTTTCAGTACTTTTATTATATTTAGCGCTTTCCATTTACTTCATTAATCTATTCTTTAAGAAAGCAGCTTATCCATCCAAGCGCAGCAACTTAATACATTTCTAGCCATAAAATCTGACTATCTCAGTTTGTAGAACCCTCCCAAGCCCATCTGTGTTCCCATGTCTAAACAGCTCTGTATGACACCTCAATGGCCTGATTTTCACTGTGTGAACAGGTACAGTAACTATCAGCAACCCGCTCTGGCCCTTCATGGGCCAATCAGTATGTTTATGATAGAGCTGTGGAAAAATAAAAGTACGGGTTCCCTATGTTGTTAACACTGTTGTTGCTTAATAAGAAATTTGGAAGTATTTTCAGTAAATCACCAGATTTACTTACAATAAAATACTGCTCCTGACTTGCTGTCTCACTATAAAGTAGTTTATCTGTTAAGCGCCTTGAGTCCTATTGGAGAAAGAGCGCTATATAAATAAAATTATTATTATTATTATTATTAACGCCTTTGGAGCAGGAGCTCATACCATGTAGTTCGTTTCACTTCTACGTTTTAAAAAAAAAATCCAATGGACTACCTCAGATCAACCGAACCAATATGTTAGGTGCATGTTATACACACTACAATGCAGAAACCATAGTGGGAAACAATTATCATGGTAACAGTGCAAATGTACACTACTGTGCAAAAGTTTTAGGCAGGTGTGGAAAAAAATGCTGCAAAGAGAGAATGCTGTCAAAAATAGTTTATTTTTATCAATTAACAAAATGCAAAGTGATTGAACAGAAAGAAAATCAAATCAATATTTGGTGTGACTGGCCTTTGCCTTCTAAATAGGTTCCGTACTTCTAGTACACTTGCACACAGTTTTTGAAACTGGTTTCGTTCAATTT
Source organism: Pseudophryne corroboree (assembly GCF_028390025.1). NCBI lineage: Eukaryota > Metazoa > Chordata > Amphibia > Anura > Myobatrachidae > Pseudophryne > Pseudophryne corroboree. The sequence goes on from NC_086446.1 coordinate 323,302,805, forward strand.
GCTGGCTGTCGGAATTCCAGCGATCAGGATACAGACGCCGGAATCTCAACAGGCGACAATGCTGCCATCCGGAATCCCGGCAAAACAGGACTATTCCCACTCGTGGGTGTCCACAACACCCATAGAGTGGGAATAGATCCTGTGGTGAGCCGTCGAGCCTGCAGCCTGGCGAGTGCAGCTAGACCACAAGGGGACTCTTTGCTCTCGTCCCGCTGGCTGCATTCTGACATGCGGGATGCCGCCGTCGGGATATGGACAGCCGGCATCCCGCTCGCTGGTAGATCATACTGAATCTGTTCCAAACATCTTGGAGAACTAGCCACAGATCTTCACAGGATGTAGGCTTGCTCAAATACTCTGTCTCTCTCTGTAATCCCAGAAAGATACGATGTAGAGATCAGGGCTCTGTGGTGGCCATATCATCACTTCCGGGACTCTTTGTTCTTCTTTACGCTGAAGATAGTTCGTAATGACATTGGCTATTTGTTTGGGGTCATTGTCCTGCTGCAGAATAAATTTGGAGCCAATAGTACACCTCCCTGATAGTATTGCATGATGGCTTTGTACCTGCCTGTATTTCTCAGCATTGAAGCACAAAGAAATGGGCAACTTTGAGGACCATAGATGCAGTGGTCGTTCAAGAAAACTTAGTGCATCAGATGAAAAACACATCATGCTAACTTCCCTTCGAAACCGGAAGATGTCTGGCAGTGCCATCAGCTCAGAACTTGCAGAAACCAGTGGAACCCAGGTACACCCTTCTAATGTTTGAAAAAGCCTGTCCAGAAATGGTCTTCATGGAAGAATTGGGATAAAAAAAAACATACATTCAGTGTGGTAACAAGGCCAAGCTCCTCAACTATGCGCAAAACATAGGAACTGGGGTGCAGAAAAATGGCAGCCGGTGCTTTGGACTGATGAGTCAAAATTTTACATATTTGGCTCTAACAGAAGGCAGTATGTTTGCCGAAAGGCTGGAGAGAGGTACAAAAATGCGTGTCTGCAGGCAAACGTGAAGCATGGTAGAGGTTCTTTGCAAGTCTGGGGCTGCATTTCAGCAAATGAAGATGGGGATTTTGTCAGGATTAATAGTGTCCTCAATGCTGAGAAATACAGGCAGGTACTTATCCATCATGCAATACCACCAGGGAGGCGTCTGATTGGCTCCAAATGTATTCTACAGGAGGGCAACGACCCCAAACATATAGCCAATGTTATTAAGAACTATCTTCAGTTTAAAGAAGAACAAGGAGTCCTGGAAGTGATTATATGGCCCCCACAGAGCCTTTTTCTCAACATCATAGAGTCTGTCTGGGATTTCATGAAGATACAGAAGGATTTCAGCAAGCCTACATCCAAAGAAAATCTGTGGTTTGTTCTCCAAGATGTTGGGAACAACCTCCCTGCCGAGTTCCTTCAGAAACTGTTCAAGTGTATCCTAGAAGAATTGATGCTGTTTAAAATTTTCCTTCTGTTCATTCACTTTGCATTTTGTCAATTGATAAAAAACAAACTAACAACACTTCTATTTTTGAAAGCATTCTTATGCACCCTACACACCCGGCGATGTGATGCCTGGGTGCTCGACGGCCAATACATGCGACTCTGTGGCGCGAGAGGGGGAGTTAAGTTTCTTAACTCCCCCCGGCTCCATAGCAATGCATGCTAATATGGACGAGATTGTGTAAGTGACCCGGCACCAACGATGAACGAGCGGGAGGCCATGCATCGCGGGGCCGCACATTGGTGCTTACACACTGAACGATATGAACAAGTTCTCGTTTATTAATGAACGAGAATGTTCGTATTGTTCAGGTACATGTTTCAGTGTGTAGGGACCATTACTTTGCAGCATTTTTTCCAAACCTGCCTAAAACCTTTGCACAGTACGGTATATTAAAAAGACAAGTTGGCACATTGCAGTAATTAGAATGAAGGGGAGTTTATATTCAGCATTATACTGAAGGGGGCATTCTATCTTTTAGAAAGGGGACACACATTTCTTAGATTAAAGGGTACATATACTCTTTGTTAAACAATAGGAGGCACATTTCCTTTTTTTTTCTTTTTAAACCACCAGCCAGGATTATCAGGAGGAACTTAGCATAGGCTTGGACATCCCTAGATGCAGGAGACTTCCTTGTACAAACCCTTAGGCTGGGTACACACTTATGCGACAGATCAGCCGTCTGTCCAATCCACCAACTGATCTATTGATTGGAAAGTTATTTGCACAAACTATCATGTGCATACACACCAATTGTACACACAGGCAGATGTACCACTAGATCTGCATCGGCCGTGCTGCATGGCTGACCTGATATGTCTGAACAGCATCGTTCACAGACGTATCGGCTGTACACACCTGCCAATGGATTTGCAACATATTATTTGCCGACTGAACAAACGATATATTGCAATGTGTGTACCCAGCCTTAGAATGGCAGTGCTTTTCCATAAAACTTTAGGGGGTTTAAATTACGCATATTGGGCCTAATGCAGGTTGGATCGCAGTGTGCGATTCAGCCGCAAAAACGGAGACAAAGATGCGGAGGCGCATGCGCAGCGGGCGTCCTGTGCATGCACCTGCACTTTCTGCGGGGGGGGGGGGGGGATAAAATGCGATCGCCTCTGCCTGGCAATCGGGCAGAGACGGGGGGGGGGGGGGGTTGCGGCAACGCTCCGTTTCCAGGGCGGAGATGGAGCGTTGCAGAGGCGGCTCAACGGGGTGTGGCGCAAACGGGGGAGTGACGTCACACGCAGTCGCCGTGATCGGGTACATGGCGGCAGGAAGCATCCTCTATTTCTGCTAACAAGCAGAAATTTCAATGCGATGGGCGCCCCCAACATGCTAGCAAAAGGATTTCAAATTCTGCTAATTGGCAGAATTTGCAATCCTTACTGAATCGGGCCCATTATCGGTGACTTGAGTATTAACCCTCCAGCCACTGAATAGTGAGTGACTCCTACATATTTGTGTGCAAAATCAGTGGCAATATGGGTTACTTTCAAACCCACAGGAAAAACCAACCCATGATAAATGTACCCCTTTGGGCCTTTTAATTCATAGGCATTGTAGCCTTGTTATAGAACACCTCATTGTCTACCTGCTACAGAAATCTAGCTGGCTCCTAGCTGTAGATACATTTAGTTCCTGGTATTCTGGTATTTGCAAGTCTGACGTCATGGAGATCGACTTACTGTGCTTTTTTTTTTAAACTATCCTAACAATTTATATATATATATATATATATATATATATATATATATATCTCTCTAAAAACATGCCTTCAGCATTTGCATAGGGAAATACTGCAGTAAAGGATTCAGATACATTGGATGAAAAGCAAACGAAAAATAAGACAAACACAGATGTGTCCTCCTACATTGTTGCTGCAGTCACATTAAACAGCCCATCTTGTTGTGAGCGTGTTTACTAACGCTGGGCATCTTTGTGCATTTCCCCCCAAAATATGTCCTATTTTCAACGCTATGCGAATAAGACGCTAAGATGCAGAAGCAGACTTTGCTTATTAAAATATGTGGCATGCCTATATTCTGTGTGCGACTGCCAACTGCGGCTGTATCTGCAGAGCTACCCGGGAACTGCAGGCCCGCTCATGCCAGGCATCTCGCGATGTATGGCGTATTGAGGCTAGATGTGTGAGAAAACATCTGTACACGTTCAGGCAGACAATATTCATATTGGCAAAAGATACATGTTCAGACTGATACAAAACTGAAGAGTGGGAAAAATGGCAGACCGACACTAGACTGTATTGTTGATAGACAGACAGGACAGACCTATGTCTAGACAGAATAGACTACCTAAAGACACCGGATCAGATAGGAGTGGACAGGCAGACACAAGGCCACACAGGCAGGAAAAAGAAAGACGCGCAGAAAAGATACACCAGAGAGGAGATGCACATAGGACCTAATTCAGACCCAATCGTTGCAACAGCAGCGATCGCAGTCTGAAGCCCTTTGCCTAGTGCGCACGTGCAGCAGGCATACTGCGTGTGCGCACCCAGTAAGATGCGAATGCATCTCACTGGTGCAATCGCTTCTGCCTGATTAACAGGCAGAGGCGGTCGCGGGCTGGGAGGGTCGTACCAACGGCATTAGAACACTGTTGGTGGGGCGCGGTCCGGACCATTGCGGGACATCACACGCAGCCGCCGCAACCTACAACGCGGCAGGTAGCCGCCTGCCAGCTCAGCTAGGCTGCACAGGTAGGGAGCTTCTTGGCTGGTGCGAAAGCATCCCCGCCGTGCGATGCTTTCGCACCCGTGCGGGAGAGGGGGGCAGGGCCTGACATGCAGGGCGGACTAGCACTGTGCTTGTCATCCCCCCACATGTCAGAGAAACTGATCGTTAATGTGCTAAATTTAGCACATCTATGATCAGGTCTGAATCACCCCCATAACCAGACACAAAGGAGAGAACACAGGGTCTAATTCAGACTTGATCAGGCACACAGACATGCGGCGGGACATCCAGCACTGGGCTAGTCTGCCCCACATGTCAGGCCCAACCCCCCCTGCAGAAGTACAAAAGCATTGCACAGCGGCGATGTTTTTGTACTTCAGGAGTAGCTCCCGGCCAGCGCAGCTCCTGCGTGCTGGCCGGGAGCTATTCGTTGCTGCCCGGGTAGCTGCGGCTGCGTGTGACCACATGTAGCCGCTGCGGCCCACCCCCGGCACGGTCCGGCCATTCCTGCATTGGCTGGACCACGCCCACAAAACGGCGGCCAAACGCTAGCGTGCCCGCCCCCTCCCGCCCAGCGACTGCTCTGCCTGTTTATCAGGCTGAGGCGATCGCTAGGCTACGACAGCCGTCGGCTGTCAGCGATGCACCGGCGCACTGCAGCGCCGGCGCATGCGCACTTCAGACCCGAACGCTGCTGTGCGAAAACGCCACTCCCGACTCCTCCACTACCTCTCTCCTTCTGCCTGTTCCCATCTTTCCACCTTCTCAACCTCTCCCTCTCATCAGGCACTGTCTCCCCTGCCTTCAAGCATGCACTCGTCTCTCCTACTCTTAAAAAAAAACAAAAAACCTACCCTTGATTCAAACACTCTCTCCAACTACCAACCTATCTCTCTCTTCCCTTTTGCCTCCAAACTCCTTGATCGTATTGTCTACAGCCGCCTTACTTCCTTTCTTTCCTCACACTCACTGCTTGACCCAGTCCAGTCTGGCTTCCATCTTCTCCACTCCACTGAAAATGCACTCACAAAAGTGTGCAATGACCTCCATGCTGCCACATCCAAGGGCCACTACTCTCTGCTTATTCTTCTTGACCTCTCTGCTGCTTTTGACACTGTGGACCACCCTCTCCTACTGCAAACCCTTCACGTCATTGGTCTGCGTGATACTGCCCTCTCCTGGCTGTCTTCCCGTTCATTCTCTGTCTCCTCTCATTACTCCACCTTCCCCACACTTCCATTAACTGTAGGTGCTAGTGGGGTCCCAGGTACTGTTCTTGGTCCCCTCTTTTTCTCTCTCTATACATCCTCTTTAGGTGAACTCATTCGTTTTTTTTTACTTCCAATATCATCTCTATGCTGATGATACTCCAATCTACCTTTCCTCCTCACTCATATCTCCAACTGTCTCTCTTCTATCTCAGATGTCCCAGTGCTTTTTAAACTTAACATGTCTAATACTGAGTTGATCATCCTCCCGCACAACCTCACCTCCCACAATTTTTAATTCCATTGATGGCACAACTATCTCCTCCAGCCCCCAAGTGCGCTGTCTTGGAGTTATCCTTGACTCCTCCCTCTCCTTCAAACCACACATTCAGCACCTTTTAACAAACCTGCCGTTTTCATCTAAAAAATATTTACAAGATCACACCCTTACTGACCCAGGATGCTACTAAGACCCTTAACCACTCAATGGTCATCTTCAGACTAGACTACTGTAATTTTTTCCTGACTGGCATCCCTGACAACTCCATAATACTGCAGCCCAGCTTATCTTCCTCACCAAACACATTACGTCCACCTCCTCTCTCCTACAAGCCTTTCACTGGCTTCCCTTCCCTTTCAGATTCTAATTCAAACTTCTCACACTCGCCTACAAAGCCCTCACCCACTCCTCTCCCTTTTACATCTGTGACCTTATCTCCCTTTACACTCCCACCCGTCCTCTTCGCTCTGCTATTGCACGCTGCCTCTCCTGCCTACTGATTACCTCCTCCCACTCCTACCTCCAAGATTTTGCACGTGCTGCTCCCTTTCTCTGGAATTCTCTACCTCTTCCCCTCAGACTCTCCACCTCTACAAATTTAATAGGGGCTATCAAGACCCACTTCACCAAACCCAGCCAAATCCCTTCCTAACCCTCTGTTCCACGCTCTCTGTCTACCCAATCTGGGTCACCCCTGTCTGTCTGCATCTCCCATTTAGAATGTAAGCTCTCTGGAGCAGGGCCCTCTTCCCTCATGTGCTTATCCTTTCTCTTACTTTAATAATCTTTTACTGCACCAAATCCTGTGGTATTCTGCCACCTGATACTTATTTCAGTGTCATCTGCTGATGTAGCTATGTTTATTTACCCTGTACTTATCCTATATTGTCTTCAACTGTAAGTCGCTGTTTTCTTGTTTTGGTTATTTATTTATGTACTATGTATTTGGGCGCGGCGGAACCCTTGTGGCGCCATATAAATAAAGAATAATAATGACAGAGGTGGGGGACAGAAATTAGAGACTGCGGTTATGAGGATGAAGAAACTTTGGGGTGGCATGAGACTGGAGAGACATGGGGGGGCTTAAGGCTATGTAGAACATTGAGGGATGGGATTGGAAGTACTTTGAGGCTTACAAAGCAAGAATCCGATCATTAAAAAAAAAAAAAGCAGCATTTCTGCTGCAGGGTAGGGCTCCACAGGGAATGACATTGGGGTGTAGAGTAGGATATTGATCCGAGGCACCAACAGGCTAAAAGCTTTGACTGTTCCCAAAATGCATAGCGCCACCTCCTCTATAACCCGCATCCGTGCAAAGGAGCTCAGTTTTGTAGTTGGTGCCATGCAGTGCAGGCATACAATAGGGGGGCTGCTCCAGCAGCCCTGAGAAGAGTTTTTCAAAGTGAAAAATTAAAACTTCAAGGGCTGCAGCAGAGACACTGTAAGTTTTAGATGTCAGTCAGACATCTCCTGCTGTAGCTCCATCAACTCCCCCAGCGGCGCTGTACACTCCCACGCCCTGGTTGCCGGGTACCTACAGCAAAGGCTCCGGTTCCTCTTTATCAGTCACACACACCACCGCTGCCCTCCTAGATCTCGTGGCCACACACAGGGAGGCGGTAAGAGGGTACCCCAAGCGGGACCTGCGGGAAATCACGTACAGGGACCCCACTAGACCACCAGGGCAAGGGCACAGGTCGGTTTTATTAAAAAACGTTTATTATACATCCCACAGTACCCGGTGGTGAAGTCCAGCAGGGGGATAAGGCTTTGACCTGTAGCCCTTCCACCAGCCCCAGGGTGCCATTTAGAGTAAATGTTCCCTCCCTGGAGCTGCATATTTCTCTCTCCCTCACTCCCTGTCAGCGTTTGGGCGCCATTAGGACAAGCTGAGCTGATCCTGAGACTGTTTGGGCAAATCGTCCTCTGTAAAGCCTCCTGCATGTCAGCGCTGTGCATTTTACAGGACACGTAAGTATTCTACATGTCTGTTGACCGTGTTAGTTAAGAAAGAGTGCATTTAGTCAGGGTTATTTAGTACAAGTACCCCGTGATATACATCCAGTATTTACTGTGCATTGTTATATCTATTGTCTCTATAGACATACTTAGTATTACTCTGTATTGCTAGTCCAGTGCAGTTTTATTGCATGTCATAATTACTGCACTGTTTATTGTGACTCTGTGTGTGTGCATATAACTGCTTTGTGACCTCCATTTCGTGTATCTCACTCAGATTGCTATCCCTATATTCTATAACCTGAGGTGGCTACATGCTTTAGGGTTATCTAATATAGGTGTTTCACAAAATATACTTATTGTGTATTTCTCTGACGTCCTAGTGGATGCTGGGAACTCCGTAAGGACCATGGGGAATAGCGGCTCCGCAGGAGACTGGGCACAAAAGTAAAGCTTTAGGACTACCTGGTGTGCACTGGCTCCTCCCCCTATGACCCTCCTCCAAGCCTCAGTTAGATTTTTGTGCCCGGCCGAGAAGGGTGCACACTAGGGGCTCTCCTGAGCTTCTTAGTGAAAGTTTAGTTTTAGGTTTTTTATTTTCAGTGAGACCTGCTGGCAACAGGCTCACTGCATCGAGGGACTAAGGGGAGAAGAAGCGAACCTGCCTGCTTGCAGCCAGCTTGGGCTTCTTAGGCTACTGGACACCATTAGCTCCAGAGGGACCGAACACAGGCCCAGCCTCGGAGCTCGGTCCCAGAGCCGCGCCGCCGGCCCCCTTACAGAGCCAGAAGCAAGAAGAGGTCCGGAAAAATCGGCGGCAGAAGACATCAGTCTTCTCCAAGGTAGCGCACAGCACTGCAGCTGTGCGCCATTGTTACTCAGGCACACTTAACACTTCGGTCACTGAGGGTGCAGGGCGCTAGGGGGGGGCGCCCTGAGCAGCAATGTAAACACCTTGGCTGGCATAAATACACCACATATAACCCCCAGGGCTATATGGATGTATTTTAACCCCTGCCAGAACTCACCAAAAAGCGGGAGAAAAGGCCGCCGAGAAGGGGGCGGAGCCTATCTCCTCAGCACACGGGCGCCATTTTCCATCACAGCTCCGCTGGAAGGACGTCTCCCTGACTCTCCCCTGCACTACAGAAAAGGGTAAAAAAGAGAGGGGGGCACTAATTTGGCGCAGTTTTAATACTAACAGCAGCTATAAAGGGAAAAGCACATTTTATAGTGGTATTCCTGTCTATATATAGCGCTCTGGTGTGTGCTGGCATACTCTCCCTCTGTCTCCCCAAAGGTCTAGTGGGGTCCTGTCCTCTATCAGAGCATTCCCTGTGTGTGTTCGGTGTGTCGGTACGATTGTGTCGACATGTTTGAGGAGGAAAATGAGATGGAGGCGGAGCAATTGCCTATTATAGAGTTGTCACCCCCTAGGGAGTCGACACCTGAGTGGATGAGCTTATGGAAGGAATTGCGTGACAGTGTCAGCTCTTTACGACAGACAGTTGACGACATGAGACAGCCGGCTACTCAGCTTGTGCCTGTCCAGGGGTCTCAAACGCCATCAGGGGCTTTAAAACGCCCGTTACCTCAAATGGCAGACACAGACACGGATACTGACTCCAGTGTCGATGATGAGGAGACAAACGTGACTTCCACTAGGGCCACACGTTACATGATTGAAGCAATGAAAAATGTATTGCATATCTCTGATAATACAAGTACCACTAAAAAGGGTATTATGTTTGGTGAGAAAAAACTGCCTGTAGTTTTTCCTGTATCCGAGGAATTAAATGAAGTGTGTGATGAGGCGTGGGTTTCCCCCGATAAAAAACTGATAATTCCTAAAAGGTTATTGGCATCGTACCCTTTCCCGCCAGAGGATAGGGCACGTTGGGAAACACCCCCTAGGGTGGATAAAGCGCTCACACGCTTGTCTAAACAGGTAGCACTACCCTCTCCTGATACGGCCGCCCTAAAGGAACCTGCCGATAGAAAGCTGGAGAATATCCTAAAATGTATATACACTCACACGGGTGTTATACTGCGACCAGCAATCGCCTCAGCCTGGATGTGCAGTGCGGGCCTGGCGTGGTCGGATTCCCTGACTGAAAATATTGATACCCTAGATAGGGACAGTATATTACTGACTATAGAGCATTTGAAGGATGCATTTCTATATATGCGTGATGCACAGAGGGATATTTGCCGACTGGCATCAAGAGTTAGCGCGCTGTCCATTTCTGCAAGAAGAGGTTTATGGACGCGGCAGTGGTCAGGTGATGCGGATTCTAAAAGGCACATGGAAGTATTGCCTTATAAGGGGGAGGAGTTATTTGGGGTAGGTCTATCAGACCTGGTAGCCACGGCAACTGCTGGAAAATCCACATTTCTCTATCGTCCTAGTGGATGCTGGGGTTCCTGAAAGGACCATGGGGAATAGCGGCTCCGCAGGAGACAGGGCACAAAAAGTAAAGCTTTAGGATCAGGTGGTGTGCTCTGGCTCCTCCCCCTATGACCCTCCTCCAAGCCTCAGTTAGATTTTTGTGCCCGGCCGAGAAGGGTGCAATCTAGGTGGCTCTCCTAAAGAGCTGCTTAGAAAAGTTTAGCTTAGGTTTTTTATTTTACAGTGAGTCCTGCTGGCAACAGGATCACTGCAACGAGGGACTTAGGGGAGAAGAAGTGAACTCACCTGCGTGCAGGATGGATTGGCTTCTTTGGCTACTGGACATTAGCTCCAGAGGGACGATCACAGGTACAGCCTGGATGGTCACCGGAGCCTCGCCGCCGGCCCCCTTGCAGATGCTGAAACGAGAAGAGGTCCAGAATCGGCGGCAGAAGACTCCTCAGTCTTCTTAAGGTAGCGCACAGCACTGCAGCTGTGCGCCATTTCCTCTCAGCACACTTCACACGGCAGTCACTGAGGGTGCAGGGCGCTGGGAGGGGGGCGCCCTGGGAGGCAAATGAAAACCTTTTTTGGCTAAAAATACCTCACATATAGCCTCCGGGGGCTATATGGAGATATTTAACCCCTGCCAGAATCCATTAAAGAGCGGGAGACGAGCCCGCCGAAAAAGGGGCGGGGCCTATCTCCTCAGCACACAGCGCCATTTTCCCTCACAGAAAGGCTGGAGGGAAGGCTCCCAGGCTCTCCCCTGCACTGCACTACAGAAACAGGGTTAAAACAGAGAGGGGGGGCACTAATTTGGCGTTAGAAATATATAAAAGATGCAATAAGGGAAAACACTTATATAAGGTTGTCCCTATATAATTATAGCGTTTTTGGTGTGTGCTGGCAAACTCTCCCTCTGTCTCTCCAAAGGGCTAGTGGGTCCTGTCCTCTATCAGAGCATTCCCTGTGTGTGTGCTGTGTGTCGGTACGTGTGTGTCGACATGTATGAGGACGATGTTGGGAGGAGGCGGAGCAATTGCCTGTAATGGTGATGTCACTCTCTAGGGAGTCGACACCGGAATGGATGGCTTATTTAGGGAATTACGTGATAATGTCAACACGCTGCAAGGTCGGTTGACGACATGAGACGGCCGACAAACAATTAGTACCGGTCCAGACGTCTCAGAAACACCGTCAGGGGTTTTAAAACGCCCGTTTACTTTAGTCGGTCGACACAGACACAGACACGGACACTGAATCCAGTGTCGACGGTGAATAAACAAACGTATTCCTTATTAGGGCCACACGTTAAGGGCAATGAAGGAGGTGTTACATATTTCTGATACTACAAGTACCACAAAAGAGGGTATTATGTGGGATGTAAAAAAAACTACCGTAGTTTTTCCTGAATCAGATAAATTAAATGAAGTGTGTGATGATGCGTGGGTTCCCCCCGATAGAAAATTATGGGCGGTATACCCTTTCCCGCCAGAAGTTAGGGCGCGTTGGGAAACACCCCTTAGGGTGGATAAGGCGCTCACACGCTTATCAAAACAAGTGGCGGTACCGTCTATAGATAGGGCCGTCCTCAAGGAGCCAGCTGACAGGAGGCTGGAAAATATCATAAAAAGTATATACACACATACTGGTGTTATACTGCGACCAGCGATCGCCTCAGCCTGGATGTGCAGAGCTGGGGTGGCTTGGTCGGATTCCCTGACTAAAAATATTGATACCCTTGACAGGGACAGTATTTTATTGACTATAGAGCATTTAAAGGATGCATTTTCTATATATGCGAGATGCACAGAGGGATATTTGCACTCTGGCATCAAGAGTAAGTGCGATGTCCATATCTGCCAGAAGATGTTTATGGACACGACAGTGGTCAGGTGATGCAGATTCAAAACGGCACAAAGGTGTATTGCCGTATAAAGGAAGAGGAGTTATTTGGGGTCGGTCCATCGGACCTGGTGGCCACGGCAACTGCTGGAAAATCCACCGTTTTTACCCTAAGTCACATCTCTGCAGAAAAAGACACCGTCTTTTCAGCCTCAGTCCTTTCGTCCCTATAAGAGTCATATCTGCCCAGGGATAGAGGAAAGGGAAGAAGACTGCAGCAGGCAGCCCATTCCCAGGAACAGAAGCGTTCCACCGCTTCTGCCAAGCTCTCAGCATGACGCTGGGACCGTACAGGACCCCTGGATCCTACATGTAGTATCCCAGGGGTACAGATTGGAATGTCGAGACGTTTCCCCTTCGCAGGCTCCTGAAGTCTGGTTTACCAAGGTCTCCCTCCGACAAGGAGGCAGTATGGGAAACAATTCACAAGCTGTATTCCCAGCAGGTGATAATCACATTACCCCTCCTACAACAAGAAAAGGCGTATTATTCCACATTATATTGTGGTACTGAAGCCAGAAGGCTAGGTGAGACCTATTCTAAATCTAAAAAAATTTGAACACTTACAAAGGTTCAAATCAAGATGGAGTCACTCAGAGCAGTGATAACGAACCAGGAAGAAGGGGACTATATAGTGTCCCGAGACATCAGGGATGCTTACCTCCATGTCCAAAATTTGCCCTTCTCACTAAGGGTACCTCAGGTTCGTGGTACAGAACTGTCACTATCAGTTTCAGACGCTGCCGTTTGGATTGTCCACGGCACCCCGGGTCTTTACCAAGGTAATGGCCGAAATGATGATTCTTCTTCGAAGAAAAGGCGTCTTAATTATCCCTTACTTGGACGATCTCCTGATAAGGGCAAAGTCCAGGGAACAGTTGGAGGTCGGAGTAGCACTATCTCGGATACTGCTACAACAGCACGGGTGGATTCTAAATATTCCAAAATCGCAGCTGATCCCGACGACAAGTCTGCTGTGCCTAGGGATGATTCTGGACACAGTCCAGAAAAAGGTGTTTCTCCCGGAAGAGAAAGCCAGGGAGTTATCCGAGCTAGTCAGGAACCTCCTAAAATCAGTGCATCATTGCACAAGGGTCCTGGTAAAGATGGTGACTTCCTACGAAGCAATTCCATTCGGCAGATTTCACGCAAGAATTTTTCAGTGGGATCTGCTGGACAAATGGTCCGGATCGCATCTTCAGATGCATCAGCGGATAACCCTATATCCAAGGACAAGGGTGTCTCTCCTGTGGTGGTTACAGAGTGCTCATCTTCTAGAGGGCCGCAGATTCGGCATTCAGGATTGGATGCTGGTGACCACGGAGGCCAGCCCGAGAGGCTGGGGAGCAGTCACACAAGGAAAAAATTTCCAGGGAGTGTGATCAAGTCTGGAGACTTTTCTCCACATAAATATACTGGAGCTAAGGGTAAATTTATAATACTCTAAGCTTAGCAAGACCTCTGCTTCAAGGTCAGCCGGTATTGATCCAGTGGGAAAAACATCACGGCAGTCGCCCACGTAAATAGACAGGGCGGCACAAGAAGCAGGAGGGCAATGGCAAAAACTGCAAGGACTTTTCGCTGGGCGGAAAATCATGTGATAGCACTGTCAGCAGTGTTTCATTCCGGGAATGGAAACTGGGAAGCAGACTTCCTCAGCAGGCACGACCTCCACCCGGCAGAGTGGAAACTTCATCGGGAAGTTTTCCACATGATTGTAAACCGTTGGGAAATACCAAAGGTGGACATGATGGCGTCCCGTCTGAACAAAAAACGGGACAGGTATTGCGCCAGGTTAAGAGACCCTCAGGCAATAGCTGTGGACGTTCTGGTAACACCATGGATGTACCAGTCGGTGTATGTGTTCCATCCTCTGCTTCTCATACCTAAGGTACTGAGACTTATAAGACGTAGAGGAGTAAGAACTATACTCATGGCTCCGGATTGGCCAAGAAGGACTTGGTACCCGGAACTTCAAGAGATGCTCACAGAGGACTTATGGCCTCTGCCGCTAAGAAGGGACTTGTTTCAGCAAGTACCATGTCTGTTCCAAGACTTACCGCAGCTGCGTTTGACGGCATGGCGGTGGAACGCCGGATCCTAAGGGAAAAAGGCATTCCGGAAGAGGTCATTCCTACCCTGGTCAAAGCCAGAAAGGAGGTGACCGCACAACATTATCACCACATGTGGCAAAAATATGTTGCGTGGTGTGAGGCCAGAAAGGCCCCACGAAGAAATTTCAACTCTGTCGATTCCTGCATTTCCTGCAAACAGGAGTGTCTATGGGCCTCAAATTGGGGTCCATTAAGGTTCAAATTTCGGCCCTGTCGATTTTCTTCCAGAAAGAAGTGGCTTCAGTTCCTGAAGTCCAGAAGTTTGTCAAGGGAGTATTGCATATACAACCCCCTTTTGTGCCTCCAGTGGCACTGTGGGATCTCAACGTAGTTCTGGGATTCCTCAAATCACATTGGTTTAAAACCAGTCAAATCTGTGGATTTGAAGCATCTCACATGAAAAGTGACCATGCTCTTGGCCCTGGCCTGGACCAGGCGAGTGTCAAATTGGTGGTTTTTTTCTCAAAAAAGCCCATATCTGGTTGTCCATTTGGACAGGGCAGAGCTGCGGACTCGTCCCCAGTTCTCTCCCTAAGGTGGTGTCAGTGTTTCACCTGAACCAGCTTATTTTGGTGCCTTGCGCCTACTAGGGACTTGGAGGACTCCAGGTTGCTAGATGTTGTCAGGGCCCTGTAAATATAGGTTCCAGGACGGCTGGAGTCAGGAAAACTGACTTGCTGTTATCCTGTATGCACCCAACAAACTGGGTGCTCTTGCTTCTAAGCAGACTATTGCTAGTTGGATGTGTAATACAATTCAGCTTGCACATTCTGTGGCAGGCCTGCCACAGCCAAAATATGTAAATGCCCATTCCACAAGGAAGGTGGGCTTATCTTGGGCGGCTGCCCGAGGGGTCTCGGCTTTACAACTTTGCCGAGCGGCTATTTAGTCAGGGGCAAACACGTTGGTAAAATCCTACAAATTTGATACCCTGGCTAAGGAGGACCTGGAGTTCTCTCATTCGGTGCTGCAGAGTCATCCGCACTCTCCCGCCCGTTTGGGAGCTTTGGTATTATCCCCATGGTCCTTTCAGGAACCCCAGCATCCACTAGGACGATAGAGAAAATAAGAATTTACTTACCGATAATTCTATTTCTCGGAGTCCGTAGTGGATGCTGGGCGCCCATCCCAAGTGCGGATTATCTGCAATACTTGTACATAGTTACAAAAATCGGGTTATTATTGTTGTGAGCCATCTTTTCAGAGGCTCCGCTGTTATCATACTGTTAACTGGGTTCAGATCACAGGTTGTACAGTGTGATTGGTGTGGCTGGTATGAGTCTTACCCGGGATTCAAAATCCTTCCTTATTGTGTACGCTCGTCCGGGCACAGTATCCTGAGGCTTGGAGGAGGGTCATAGGGGGAGGAGCCAGTGCACACCACCTGATCCTAAAGCTTTACTTTTTGTGCCCTGTCTCCTGCGGAGCCGCTATTCCCCATGGTCCTTTCAGGAACCCCAGCATCCACTACGGACTCCGAGAAATAGAATTATCGGTAAGTAAATTCTTATTTTTTACCCCAGGTAACTTCTCAACCTAAGAAGACGCCGTATTATCAGGCGCAGTCCTTTCGGCCCCATAAGGGCAAGCGGGCAAAAGGCGCCTCATTTCTGCCCCGTGGCAGAGGGAGAGGAAAAAGGCTGCAACAAACAGCCAGTTCCCAGGAACAAAAGCCCTCTCCCGCCTCCGCAAAGTCCTCAGCATGACGCTGGGGCTTTACAAGCGGACTCGGGCACGGTGGGGGCCCGTCTCCAGAAGTTCAGTGCGCAGTGGGCCCACTCGCAAGTGGACCCCTGGATCCTTCAGGTGGTATCTCAGGGGTACAAATTGGAATTCGAGACGTCTCCCCCTCGCCGTTTTCTAAAGTCTGCTTTACCGACGTCTCCCTCAGACAGGGAGGCAGTATTGGAAGCCATTCACAAGCTATATTCCCAGCAGGTGATAATCAAGGTACCCCTCCTACAACAGGGAAAGGGGTACTATTCCACACTATTTGTGGTACCGAAGCCGGACGGCTCGGTGAGACCAATTTTAAACCTAAAATCCTTGAACACTTACATACAAAGGTTCAAATTCAAGATGGAGTCACTCAGAGCAGTGATTGCAAACCTGGAAGAAGGGGACTATATGGTGTCTCTGGACATCAAAGATGCTTACCTACATGTCCCAATTTACCCTTCTCACCAAGGGTACCTCAGGTTTGTGGTACAGAACTGTCACTATCAGTTTCAGACGCTGCCGTTTGGATTGTCCACGGCACCCCGGGTCTTTACCAAGGTAATGGCCGAAATGATGATACTCCTTCGAAGGAAGGGAGTTTTAGTTATCCCTTACTTGGACGATCTCCTGATAAGGGCAAGATCCAGGGAACAGTTGGAAGTCGGAGTAGCACTATCTCAGATAGTGCTGCGCCAGCACGGTTGGATTCTCAATATTCCAAAATCGCAGCTGATCCCGACGACTCGACTTCTATTCCTAGGGATGATCCTGGACACAGTCCAGAAAAAGGTGTTTCTCCCGGAGGAGAAAGCCAGGGAGTTATCCGAACTAGTCAGAAATCTCCTAAAACCAGGCCAAGTCTCAGTGCATCAATGCACAAGGGTCCTGGGAAAGATGGTGGCTTCTTACGAAGCAATACCATTCGGCAGATTCCACGCAAGAACCTTCCAGTGGGATCTGCTAGACAAATGGTCCGGGTCGCATCTTCAGATGCATCAGCGGATAATCTTGTCACCAAGGACAAGGGTGTCTCTCCTGTGGTGGTTGCAGAGTGCTCATCTTCTAGAGGGCCACAGATTCGGCATTCAGGACTGGGTCCTGGTGACCACGGATGCCAGCCTGAGAGGCTGGGGAGCAGTCACACAGGGAAGAAATTTCCAGGGCTTGTGGTCAAGCCTGGAGACATCACTTCACATAAATATCCTGGAGCTAAGGGCCATCTACAATGCTCTAAGCCTAGCAAGACCTCTGCTTCAAGGTCAGCCGGTGCTGATCCAGTCAGACAACATCACGGCAGTCGCCCACGTAAACAGACAGGGCGGCACAAGAAGCAGGAGGGCAATGGCAGAAGTTGCAAGGATTCTTCGCTGGGCGGAAAATCATGTGATAGCACTGTCAGCAGTGTTCATTCCGGGAGTGGACAACTGGGAAGCAGACTTCCTCAGCAGACACGACCTCCACCCGGGAGAGTGGGGACTTCACCCAGAAGTCTTCCACATGATTGTGAACCGTTGGGAAAAACCAAAGGTGGACATGATGGCGTCCCGCCTCAACAAAAAACTAGACAGGTATTGCGCCAGGTCAAGGGACCCTCAGGCAATAGCTGTGGACGCTCTGGTAACACCGTGGGTGTACCAGTCAGTGTATGTGTTCCCTCCTCTGCCTCTCATACCCAAGGTACTGAGAATCATAAGAAGGAGAGGAGTAAGGACTATACTCGTGGCTCCGGATTGGCCAAGAAGGACTTGGTACCCGGAACTTCAAGAGATGCTCACAGAGGACCCGTGGCCTCTACCTCTAAGAAGGGACCTGCTCCAGCAGGGACCCTGTCTGTTCCAAGACTTACCGCGGCTGCGTTTGACGGCATGGCGGTTGAACGCCGGATCCTGAAGGAAAAAGGCATTCCGGATGAAGTCATCCCTACCCTGATCAAAGCCAGGAAGGATGTAACCGTACAGCATTATCACCGTATTTGGCGTAAATATGTTGCGTGGTGCGAGGCCAGGAAGGCCCCTACAGAGGAATTTCAACTGGGTCATTTCCTGCATTTCCTGCAAACAGGACTGTCTATGGGCCTAAAATTAGGGTCCATTAAGGTTCAAATTTCGGCCCTGTCGATTTTCTTCCAGAAAGAACTGGCTTCAGTTCCTGAAGTTCAGACGTTTGTCAAGGGGGTACTGCATATACAGCCTCCTTTTGTGCCTCCAGTGGCACCTTGGGATCTCAATGTAGTTTTGGGGTTCCTAAAATCACATTGGTTTGAACCACTCACCACTGTGGACCTAAAATATCTCACATGGAAAGTGGTAATGCTGTTGGCCCTGGCTTCAGCCAGGCGTGTCTCAGAATTGGCGGCTTTATCCTATAAAAGCCCTTACCTAATTTTTCATACGGACAGGGCAGAATTGAGGACTCGTCCTCAATTTCTCCCTAAGGTGGTTTCAGCGTTTCACTTGAACCAGCCTATTGTGGTACCTGCGGCTACTAGGGACTTGGAGGACTCCAAGTTGCTGGACGTAGTCAGGGCCCTGAAAATATATGTTTCCAGGACGGCTGGAGTCAGAAAATCTGACTCGCTGTTTATCCTGTATGCACCCAACAAGCTGGGTGCTCCTGCTTCTAAGCAGACTATTGCTCGTTGGATTTGTAGTACAATTCAGCTTGCACATTCTGTGGCAGGCCTGCCACAGCCAAAATCTGTAAAAGCCCATTCCACAAGGAAGGTGGGCTCATCTTGGGCGGCTGCCCGAGGTGTCTCGGCTTTACAACTTTGCCGAGCAGCTACTTGGTCAGGGGTAAACACGTTTGCTAAATTCTACAAATTTGATACCCTGGCTGAGGAGGACCTGGAGTTCTCTCATTCGGTGCTGCAGAGTCATCCGCACTCTCCCGCCCGTTTGGGAGCTTTGGTATAATCCCCATGGTCCTTACGGAGTTCCCAGCATCCACTAGGACGTCAGAGAAAATAAGAATTTACTTACCGATAATTCTATTTCTCGTAGTCCGTAGTGGATGCTGGGCGCCCATCCCAAGTGCGGATTGTCTGCAATACTTGTACATAGTTATTGTTACAAAAATCGGGTTATTATTGTTGTGAGCCATCTTTTCAGAGGCTCCTCTGTTATCATGCTGTTAACTGGGTTCAGATCACAGGTTGTACGGTGTGATTGGTGTGGCTGGTATGAGTCTTACCCGGGATTCAAAATCCTTCCTTATTGTGTACGCTCGTCCGGGCACAGTATCCTAACTGAGGCTTGGAGGAGGGTCATAGGGGGAGGAGCCAGTGCACACCAGGTAGTCCTAAAGCTTTACTTTTGTGCCCAGTCTCCTGCGGAGCCGCTATTCCCCATGGTCCTTACGGAGTTCCCAGCATCCACTACGGACTACGAGAAATAGAATTATCGGTAAGTAAATTCTTATTTTTTCTCTGTGAATTTTAGGCACCATATACCTCTAGAATTTGTGCGCATACACTACACAGGGTGTTCTTGTCAGGTATTGTGCTGCTGTTATTGTATTGGTTTGCCTCGCATTGAGTTTTCAGATATGTCCGCTACAAGGTGCGACGGAGCTGGGGCTGATCCCACATTGCGTGGTGGTGACGCTGCAGACATATTTGAGGAGACTATAGCAGCTGAGGGTTCTGGTTCTGAGGGTTCCTTGCTCCCCAGTGGGACCGTAGCAACGGGGGATCAAAATGACCCACCTTGGGCAATTTTTTCCACGTTATTGAGTACGCTAGTAACTAGACTTGCGCCCCCTATGGGACCTCCTGTGCCGGTACAACCGCTTATGGTCCCTGCGGTTAATCCGCCATGGGCAGATTAACTGTCCTCTCGGTTACAGCAATTGAACCAATCTCTGAGTACACAGAAATATAACCCTCGCCCGCCCAAGACCACGGGGTCCTCTAAGTGGGCTATTACTTCCTCACAATCCACCAACGTCCCAGACACTTTGTCTGATGAGGATGGCGTATATACTGAACTCACAGATTCTGATCCTGATGCTTCTGATGGGGAATCTGTTTCACAGGTGGATGTTCCTGACTTGTTGGAGGCTATCAGGCTAATTCTTCAAATTACTGATGACCCAGAGCCGGATGCTGCCCCTAAGAAACTGGACATGTTTAAACGTCAGAAAGTAGTTTAAACAAGTTTTACCTCATTCTGACCATTTAGTTGACATACGTCAGGAATCTTGGGAAAATCCAGGAAAGAAATTCACGCCTCACAGGAAGATGCTGGCTAGCTATCCCCTCGCAGCGGAGCTAAGTAAAAATTGGGAGACACCCCCGCCAGTGGATTTGCAGGTGGCGTGGCTGGTGGTATCTTCTGCTCTGCCTGTAACTACCGTCACCTCTCTGAAAGAACCGACGGATAAGCATGTGGAGGGTTGTTTAAAGGCGATTTACACTCTAAAGGGTGCTGTGTATCGGCCCACCATTGCAGCGACTTGGGCTGCAGAGGCTGTTGAAGCATATGCTCAGGAGTTGGAAGCTGAGATGTCTTCCAACCTTCTGATCATGCTAGACAATGTCTATTGTATATTGGTGGTCATTCCGAGTTGACCGCTCGCTAGCAGTTTTTAGCAACCGTGCAAACGCTATGCCGCCTCCCACTGGTAGTATATTTTAGGTTAGCAGAAGTGCGAATGAAAGGATCGCAGAGCGGCTACAAAATAATTTTGTGCAGTTTCAGAGTAGTTTCAGACTATTCAGTTCCTGTTTTGACGTCACGAACACGCCCTGCGTTCGCCCAGCCACGCCTGCGTTTTTCCTGGCACGCCTGCGTTTTTCCGAACACTCCCTGAAAATGGTCAGTTGACACCCAGAAACGCCCTCTTCCTGTCAATCACTCTGCGGCCAGCAGTGCCACTGAAATGCTTCGCTAGACCTTGTGTGAAACTACATAGTTCGTTGTAATAGTATGATGCGCGTGCGCATTGCGCCGCATATGCATGTGCAGAAGTGCCGATTTTTTGCCTGATCGCAGCGACCGAAAGCAGCTAGCGATCAACTCTGAATGACCCCCATTGTCACAGCTTCTCATTACGTTAAGGAGGCGGCTTCTGATGCTGGTATTCTGGCGGCCAAGGCATCTACTACGTCCATACTGGCTCGCTGGATTCTTTGGCTGCGGTCCTGGTCCGTGGATCTGGACTCTAAGAAAACCCTGGAGGTGCTCCCTTTTATGGGAGACATTCTTTTCGGAGAAGACCAAGATAGTGGCTGACTTAGCTTCTGCTAAAACAGCATGTCTGCCTAGTACTGCTCCTTCGGTACTGAAGGGTAATACAGGTTGAGTATCCCATATCCAAATATTCCGAAATACGGGATATTCCGAAATATGGAATTTTTTGAGTGAGACTGAGGTAGTGAAACCTTTGATTTCTGATGGCTCAATGTACACAAACTTTGTTTAATACACAAAGTTATTAAAATATTGTATTAACTGACCTTCAGGCTGTGTGCATAAGGTGTATATGAAACATAAATGAATTGTGTGAATGTACACACACTTTGTTTAATGCACAAAGTTATTAAAAATATTGGCTAAAATTACCTTTTGGCTGTGTGTATAAGGTGCACATGAAACATAAATGCAATCTGTGCTTAGGCTTAACTCCCATCACCATGATTTCTGATTATGGTATGCAATTATTCCAAAATACGGAAAAATCCGATATCCAAAATACTTCTGGTCCCAAGCATTTTGGATAAGGGATACTCAACCTGTAGTACTTCCTTTCTCTCCTTTCGTCCTTCAGGGAAAGCAAAGGGTCAGACGTACCCGAAACAGGCTCGCACTTCCAAGCCTACTAAGCCCAGACCCAAACGGGCCTGGACTGCCCGTCAGCCTACTTCTAAGACTGACAAGCCTGCCGCATGATGGGGCGGGGCTCCCTCTGGGGGATCCCAGGGTGCGGGGCCGACTTCTAGGGTATACCCAGGAATGGTTGAAGACCACTTCTGATGCCTGGGTACAGGAAGTCGTCACTCGAGGTTATGCTGGCAACCTCCATTACCAGTTTCGGGCATTACCTTTTGGTTTGACCACGGCTCCGTGAGTCTTCACCAAGGTCATTGCGGTGATGACGGCTGTACTCCACCGTCAAGGGGTCAGGATCCTATCGTAGCTGGACGACTTGTTGATCCTGGCAAATTCCCCAGAAATTCTCCTACGCCATCTGGATCTGACTATCCAGTTTCTGCAATGCCACGGGTGGCTCATCAACTAGAAGAAATCTTCCCTGGTCCGTGCTCAGAGCATGGTGCACCTGGGGGCATTGTTGGACACTCACAACCAGCGGTTGTTCTTGTCTCAGGAGAAAGTCCTGAAGCTTCAGGACAGGATTCGATGCTTCCTATCTCGTCTGCAAGTGTCGATACATTCGGCAATGCAAGTGCTAGGTCTCATTGTGTCTGCTTTCAACATGGTGGAGTACGCTCAATTCCATTCCCGCCCTCTACAGAAGTTGATTCTGGCCAAGTGGGATGGCCTGCCTCACTGGATCAGGTCTCAAATGATCTCTTTGTCCCCAGAGGTCCGCCTTTCACTGAGCTAGTGGCTTCAGGACCAACGATTGAGCAGGGGTCGTCCCTTCTGGATCTCCAACTGGGTTCTTCTGACGACAGATGCCAGTCTGAGAGGTTGGGGCGCGGTGTTGGAGCAACACTTCAGGGAGGAATCTCTCCTCCCGATAAACATTCTGGAGTTGCGGGCACTGCTCAACTCATTGAACTTGGCCCAGCATTTAATACAACACAAACCTGTTCAAGTACAGTCGGACAACGTCAACACGGTGGCGTACGTAAATCATCAAGGCGGCACCTGAAGCCGCACGGCACTGAGGGAAGTATCACGGATCCTTCAGTGGGCGGAACGCCATCGGCCAGCCATATCGGTAGTATTCATTCCGGGGGTCCTAAACTGGGAAGCGGACTTTCTCAGTCGTCAGGACGTACACGCTGAAGAGTGGAGCTTCCATCCAGAAGTTTTCAACTCCTCGTGGACAGGTGCGGCCTTCCAGATGTGGACCTGATGGCGTCTCGACACAATCACAAGGTTCCGGTCTTCGGAGCAAGGACAAGGGATCCTCAAGCAGCGTTCGTGGACGCACTGGCAATTCCATGGAACTTTCAGCTGCCATATGTGTTCCCGCCGGTGTCACGACTGCCCAGAGTAATAAGGAAGTTCAAGCAAGAATCCTACTTCTGATCGCTCCCGCGTGGCCCAGACGGCATTGGTTCTCAGACCTTCAGGGTCTATTGATAGATCGTCCCCTTCTGCTTCCACAGCTCCCAGATCTCCTCGTTCGGGGCCCTTGTGTTTATCAGGATTTAGCCCCGTTGGCTTTGACGGCGTGGCTCTTGAAGCTTCTGTCTTGAGGGCCAAAGGATTTTCTGAGGCAGTCATTCAAACTAAGTTGAAGGCCCAGAAACTGGCTTCTGATCGGATTTACCATAGAGTCTGGAATTCTTACTATGCTTGGTGCGCATCTAACAATTATGACGCTTACAAGTTTAGTACGGTTAAACTTTTGGCCTTTCTACAACAGGACCTGGACTTGGGCCTTCGTCTGGCCTCCATCAAGGTTCATATTTCTGCATTGTCTGTTTGGTTTCAGAGAAAAATAGCGACCTTACCTGATGTGCATACGTTCACTCAGGGTGTGTTGCGGATTCAACCTCCTTATGTCCCGCCTGTGGCTCCTTGGGACTTGTCGGTGGTTCTGGAGACGTTGCAAGGGTCTCCGTTTGAGCCTCTTGAATCTGCAGACCTTAAGTGGCTTTCTCTTAAGGTAGTGTTTCTGCTGGCTATTGCTTCTGCTAGACGGGTGTCTGATTTGGGCGCCTTGTCTTGTAGGTCACCATATATGATTTTTCACCGTGATCTGGCGGTTCTTAGAACACGTCCTGGGTATTTACCTAAGGTCGTGTCTTCTTTCCACCTTAATCAGGAGATTGTGGTTCCGGCCTTTGCCTCCTGAATTTTCTTCCAAAGAGCGGTCTTTGGATGTGGTACGGGCTCTCCGTATCTATGTGAAGAGGACTGCTTCCCTTCGGAAGTCTGATTCTCTCTTTGTACTGTTTGGTTTTCACAAATGTGGCTGGCTTGTTGTTCACAAGCAGACCATGGCCAGATGGATTAGAATGGTGATTGCACATGCTTATGTACAGGCTGGTCTTCCAGCTCCTGCTACCATTAAGGCCCATTCTACTTGGTCTGTTAGATCTTCTTGGGCGGCACGCCGTGGTGCGACCCTTGAACAATTGTGCAAGGCGGCTACGTGGTCCTCAGTGAACACGTTCATAAGGTTCTATGCCTTTGACACTTCCGCCTCCCAGGATGCTTCCTTTGGACGCCGGGTTCTTGTGCCCGCTACAGTGCGTCCCCTCCCATAAGGAACTGCTTTAAGACATTCCCAATGTCATTCCCTGTGGAGCCCAGTGTACCCCGCAGCAG
The DNA here is from genome assembly GCF_028390025.1 of Pseudophryne corroboree. NCBI lineage: Eukaryota > Metazoa > Chordata > Amphibia > Anura > Myobatrachidae > Pseudophryne > Pseudophryne corroboree. Next base: position 323,327,062 of record NC_086446.1, read on the forward strand.
AAAACGAGTTTTATGGTAAGAACTTACCGTTGTAAATCTCTTTCTGCGAGGTACACTGGGCTCCACAGGGCGCCCACCTTGACGCACTTAGCTTCTTTTGGTTGGTAAGGCATTAGCCACTGACACCTTCTCCTGTCGTGAGAATGTGATGTATGTTGCTACTAACAGTTGTCGTCTCTTTTGCCTGCTACTGCATTGGACTGGTTAACAAAAACTGAGCTCCTGTGCACGGAGGCGGGGTTATACAGGAGGCGGCGCTTTGCATTCTGGGAACAGTCAAAGCTTTTAGCCTGTTGGTGCCTCGGATCAAGATCCTACTCTACACCCCAAATGTCATTCCTTGTGGAGCCAAATGTACCTCGCAGAAAGAGATTTAACAACGGTAAGTTCTTACCATTAATCTCGTTTTTAGTGGTGGTTTCAGGACTTCTTCAGTCTGAGAAAGGGGTTAACCTGCACGGAGCAAAACAAGCATGAGTTCATTTTATCCTTGGGTAGTCCATGAGGACAAAATAGTAATGTTACAGATCAATAATTATCAAGCTTTAATTCTGGGCACAGAGAAGATGTAGCTAAAATCTGAAATTAGCTCTTAATAACAATATGCAGTGCACAGTCCTCAAATAACTGCATGGTTCATAATTGGCAGTGAATCAAAGAATGTATTTGTCAGTGTGATGTATTCCACATATTTGGCCTCAGACAACATAGGGGGTCACTCCAAGTTGTTCGCTCAGTAGCTACTTTTTGCAGCCGTGCAAACGCATAGTCGCCGCCCACTGGGGAGTGTATTTTAGCTTTGCAAGTGTGCGAATGCCTGTGCAGCCGAGCACTACAAAAATAGTTTGTGCAGTTTCTGAGTAGGTCTGAACTTACTCAACCAATGCAATGACTTCAGCCTGTCCGGTCCCGGAATTGACGTCAGACACCCGCCCTGCAAACGCTTTGACACGCCTGCGTTTTTCCAACCATTCCCTGAAAACGGTCAGTTGACTACCATAAATGCCTTCTTCCTGTCAATCTTCTTGCGATCCGCTTTGTACCCGTACGACGCGCCTGCTCATTGTGGTGCATATGCATGCGCAGTTCTGACCTGATCGCTGCGCTGCGAAAAACAGCAGCGTGTGATCAGGTCGGAATGACCCCCATACTTAATTAACATGCAATATCATATGCCACAGAATGTCAATACCTGCATTTACAATAAAATACACAATTAGTGCTTCCAATAATAATGTGCTAGGGCTTGCCATTTTCATTTGGGGTTTAAACCAAAAGTCAGTAAGTATGAAGTGTTGCAGCTTATAACTGATTGTAAGTGGTATGACATGGCTCAAGGCTTTATTAGAAAATGTCCTCTAACCCAGGTTTATTGCTTTGGGAAAAAAATATTTGACTGATGTATTCAGGCAGGTGAAAGAAACCTAGTTATGTGATCTGTTGTCTGTGCATCTCAAGAACTCATCCATGCGATAAGATCATTCATTAATGATCATGATTTTTACACTTGTGAACAGATTAACGTTAATTTCTACTGCAGTTCAGTCGGAGCTAAAATCACTCCGTCTTTCATTATTGCTAGTTACCAACAGTGACAGGATCATTTCAATAGTATGTAGACATCAGAGAACATTTGAAATCACATATATTGTGATTTCATCGAAAAAGCTGATCTAGCTCATAATAACCAGTCAGGGTGTTTTTGTTTTTTTTAAAGTAAACATTTGGTTTGTTGCTTCTGTCAATAGTAACATTTGTTTCATTTGCATTTTTTTATTTTTTATTAATGTCCTAGAATTTTGTCCTTTGACCAGTGATGGGCAGCAGACAGGGGTGTGGACAGAGCCGGATTAACAATGGGGCGGATGGAGCTACAGCTCTAGGCCACCCCATCAGAATAGGCCCACAGCATCTGTTCTGCTGGGTAGTAGACAGGTAAAGTGTTATTCCTGTTCTACAGTCTAGCCTGCCTGCCAGTAGCAGAGTAAGGCCATGTCCCCTGAAACCCATACCGCCCGCCCCTTTCCTTCTGCCACCCGCAGGTCAATCACCACTTGAAGCCAGCAGTGCAGGTGCAGTGGAAGCCCGAAGTGTGTTTGGCACCTCCCCCGTGTCGCGCAACATCAGCTACATGATGCCCCCGGCCCCACTGCGACATGCATAGGCAGCTAAGCTCTGCCCGGCGTCCGTGAAAGCTTCCCGGCTGGCCGGGTACTGATAATGACCATCATGTGTTAGGGCTGCTGGCTGCTCATCAGTGTCTCATCAAGTCCTGCTGATGCCTATCCCTGAGCCATAGACAGTGCCTGTATACAAGGTATGCAAGCACTGACAGAATTCTATTTTTTCCTGTTACATACAGTTGCAGATACTGTGGTGTGTGTGTATGTGTGTGTGTATATATATATATATATATATATATATATATATATATATATATATATCTACACACACACACACACACACACACACACACACACACACACACACACACATATATATTTCTCTAACGTCCTAGAGGATGCTGGGACTCTGTAAGGACCATGGGGATAGACGGGCTCCGCAGGAGACATGGGCACTTTAAGAAAGACTTTGACTCTGGGTGTGCACTGGCTCCTCCCTCTATGCCCCTCCTCCAGACCTCAATTTGATACTGTGCCCAGTGGAGACTGGGTGCATTTCAGGAGCTCTCCTGAGTTTCCTGTAAGAAAGCATTTTTGTTAGGTTTTTTATTTTCAGGGAGCCTGCTGGCAACAGACTCCCTGCATCGAGGGACTGAGGAGAGAGAAACAGACCCACTTCTCTGAGTTCAGGGCTCTGTTTCTTAGGCTACTGGACACCATTAGCTCCAGAGGGATCGGTACGCAGGTCTCACCCTCGCCGTCCATCCCAGAGCCGCGCCGCCGTCCTCCTCGCAGAGCCGGAAGAAAGAAGCCAGGTGAGTATGTGAGGAAAAGAATCTGAGGCGGCAGAAGACACTTGGATCTTCACTGAAGTAACGCACAGCACTGCAGCTGTGCGCCATTGCTCCCCTTCACCTCACACACTCCGGTCACTGTAAGGATGCAGGGCGCAGGGCGGGGCGCCCTGGGCAGCAATATAAACCTCTCTTATGGCACAGATGTATATATACATGTACAGCTGGGCACTGTACATGTATAAAAAGAGCCCCCGCCATGTATTAAAAAAATTGAGCGGGACAGAAGCCCGCCGCCGAGGGGGGCGGGGCTTCTCCCTCAGCACTCACCAGCGCCATTTTTCTCCACAGCACCGCTGAGAGGAAGCTCCCCGGACTCTCCCCTGCTTGACACACGGTGACAGAGGGTTTTAAAGTAGAGGGGGGGCACATAATTGGCGCAGATACATAAAACAGCGCTGCTGGGTAAACATTCATTTACTGTGTTATTCCTGGGTCATAGAGCGCTGGGGTGTGTGCTGGCTTACTCTCTCTCTGTCTCTCCAAACGGCCTGGTGGGGAACCTGTCTTCAGAAAAGAGCTTCCCTGTGTATGTGTGGTGTGTCGACATGTCTGAGGTTGAGGGCTCACCTAAGGAGGAGGGGGAGTTTATGAATGTTAGGTCTCCTTCGGCGGTGCCGACACCGGACTGGATGGATATGTGGAATGTTTTAAGTGCAAATGTTAATTTCTCTGACGTCCTAGTGGATGCTGGGGACTCCGTAAGGACCATGGGGAATAGATGGCTCCGCAGGAGACTGGGCACATCTAAGAAAGATTTAGGACTATCTGGTGTGCACTGGCTCCTCCCCCTATGACCCTCCTCCAAGCCTCAGTTAGATTTCTGTGCCCGGCTGAGCTGGATGCACACTAGGGGCTCTCCTGAGCTCCTAGAAGAAAGTATAGTTTAGGTTTTTTATTTTCAGTGAGACCTGCTGGCAACAGGCTCACTGCAACGAGGGACTAAGGGGAGAAGAAGCGAACCTACCTAAGTGGTGGTAGCTTGGGCTTCTTAGGCTACTGGACACCATTAGCTCCAGAGGGATCGAACACAGGACCCGACCTCGTCGTCCGTTCCCGGAGCCGCGCCGCCGTCCCCCTTTCAGAGCCAGAAACAAGAAGGTGGTCCGGAAAATCGGCGGCTGAAGACTTCTGTCTTCTCCAAGGTAGCGCACAGCACTGCAGCTGTGCGCCATTGCTCCTCATGCACACCACACACTGCGGTCACTGATGGGTGCAGGGCGCTGGGGGGGGGGGCGCCCTGAGCAGCAGTAATAACACCTTGGCTGGCAAAACTAACACCATATATAGCCCCAGAGGCTATATAGGTTAGGTGTATATTAACCCCTGCCAGAAACGATAAAATAGCGGGAGAAAGCCCGCCGAAAAAGGGGCGGAGCCAACTCCCTCAGCACACTGGCGCCATTATTCCCTCACAGCTTCGCTGGAAGGAAGCTCCCTGGCTCTCCCCTGCAGTCCTGCACTACAGAAAGGGTAAAAAAGAGAGGGGGGGCACAATTTAGGCGCAGTATATATATATATTATAGGCAGCTATAGGGGAAAACACTCTGTATAGTGATATCCCTGTGTTATATAGCGCCCTGGTGTGTGCTGGCATACTCTCCCTCTGTCTCCCCAAAGGGCTTTGTGGGGTCCTGTCCTCTGTAAGAGCATTCCCTGTGTGTGTGTGTGTCTGCTGTGTGTCGGTACTGCTGTGTCGACATGTATGATGAGGATAATGATGTGGAGGCGGAGCAAATGCCTGTGAATGTGATGTCACCCCCTGCGGGGTCGACACCAGTGTGGATGGACTTATGGAAGGAATTACGTGACAGTGTCAGCTCCTTACATAAAAGGTTTGACGACATAGGACAGCCGGCTACTCAGCTTGTGCCTGTCCAAGCGTCTCAAATGTCATCAGGGGCTATAAAACGCCCGCTACCTCAGATGACAGATACAGATGTCGACACGGATACCGACTCCAGTGTCGACGATGATGAGACGAGTGTACCCTCCAATAGATCCACCCGTTATATGATTGAGGCTATGAAAAATGTTTTACACATTTCTGATGATACCCCAGGTACCACAAAAAAGGGTATTATGTTTGGTGAGAAAAAACTACCAGTAGTTTTTCCTGCATCTGACGAATTAAATGAGGTGTGTGAGGAAGCGTGGACTTCCCCAGATAAGAAATTGATCATTTCTAAACGGTTAATGGCTGCGTACCCTTTCCCGCCAGAGGATAGGTCACGCTGGGAAACACCCCCTAGGGTAGATAAAGCATTGACACGCTTATCAAAGAAGGTGGCACTACCGTCTCCGGATACGGCCGCCCTAAAATAAAACCTGCTGATAGAAAGCTGGAAAGTACCCTAAAAGCTATATACACACACACTGGCATTATATTGAGACCCGCTATTGCATCAGCTTGGATGTGCAGTGCTGCTGCTGCGTGGTCAGACTACCTGTCGGAAAACATTGATACCATGGATAGGGACAATATTTTGCTAACGATTGACCATATAAAAGACGCGGTCTTATACATGCGTGATGCACAGAGGGATATTTGCCGGCTGGCATCAAAAATAAGCGCTATGTCCATTGCCGCCAGACGGGGGTTATGGACTAGGCAATAGTCAGGTGATGCCGACTCCAAGCGGCACATGGAAGTTTTACCCTATAAAGGGGCGGAACTTTTTGGGGAAGGTCTTTCAGACCTCGTTTCCACAGCTACTGCTGGGAAATCGACTTTTTTGCCACAGGCTACCCCACAGCAAAAGAAAGCACCGTATTATCAGGTACAGTCCTTTCGGCCCCAGAAAAATAAGCGGGCTAGAGGCTCATCCTTTCTGCCGAGGGGCAGAGGAAGGGGGAAAAAGCTGCAGCACACAGCTAGTTCCCAGGAGCAGAAGTCCTCCCCTGCGTCCGGTAAGTCCACAGCATGACGCTGGGGCTGCTCAGGCGGAATCGGGAACGGTGGGGGCACGTCTCAGGTTTTTCAGCACACAGTGGGCTCTCTCACAAGTGGATCCCTGGGTCCTTCAAGTAGTATCTCAGGGGTACAGGCTGGAATTCGAGACGTCTCCTCCCCGCCGTTTCCTAAAATCTGCCTTGCCGGCAACTCCCTCTGCCAGGGAGGCAGTGTGGGTGGCTATTCAAAAACTGTATTCACAGAAAGTGATCGTCAAGGTACCCCTCCTTCAGCAAGGAAAGGGTTACTACTCCACAATGTTTGTGGTACCGAAACCGGACGGTTCGGTGAGACCCATCTTAAATTTAAAAACCTTGAACACTTATATCAAAAGGTTTAAGTTCAAGATGGAATCGCTCAGGGCGGTTATTGCGAGCCTGGAGGAGGGGGATTACATGGTATCCCTGGACATCAAGGATGCGTACCTGCATGTCCCCATTTACCCTCCGCACCAGGAGTACCTCAGATTTGTGGTACAGGACTGTCACTATCAGTTCCAGACGCTGCCGTTCGGGTTATCCACGGCACCGAGGGTCTTTACCAAGGTAATGGCCGAAATGATGATACTCCTTCGCAAGAAGGGAGTTTTAATTATCCCGTACTTGGACGATCTCCTGATAAAGGCGAGGTCCAAAGAACAGTTGATAGTGGGGGTGGCACTTTCTCAGGAAGTGCTACAACAGCACGGCTGGATTCTAAACATTCCAAAGTCACAGCTGGTCCCGACGACACGTCTTCTGTTCCTGGGAATGATTCTGGACACAGACCAGAAAAGAGTGTTTCTTCCACTGGAAAAAGCCGAGGAATTGTCATCTCTGGTCAGAGACATTCTAAAACCAGGAAAAGTGTCGGTACATCAATGCACACGAGTCCTGGGAAAAATGGTAGCTTCGTACGAAGCAATTCCATTCGGAAGGTTCCACGCAAGGACGTTCCAGTGGGACCTGTTGGACAAATGGTCCGGGTCCCATCTCCAGATGCAACAGCGGATAACCCTATCGGCCAGAACCAGGGTGTCGCTGCTGTGGTGGCTGCAGAGGGCTCATCTACTAGAGGGCCGCAGATTCGGAATACAGGACTGGGTCCTGGTGACCACGGATGCCAGCCTTCGGGGCTGGGGAGCAGTCACAAAGGGAAGAAATTTCCAAGGACTGTGGTCAAATCAGGAGATTTCTCTTCACATAAATATCCTGGAGCTAAGGGCCATTTACAATGCCCTAAGCCAGGCAAGACCCCTGCTTCAAAACCAGCCGGTACTGATCCAGTCAGACAACATCACGGCGGTCGCCCATGTAAACAGACAGGGCGGCACGAGAAGCAGGATGGCGATGGCAGAAGCCACAAGGATTCTCAGATGGGCAGAGAATCATGTGTTAGCACTGACGGCAGTGTTCATTCCGGGAGTGGACAACTGGGAAGCAGACTTCCTCAGCAGGCACGACCTCCACCCGGGAGAATGGGGACTTCATCCAGAAGTCTTCCAAATGCTGGTCAACCGGTGGGAAAAACCACAGGTAGACATGATGGCGTCCCGCCTCAACAAGAAGTTGAAAAGATATTGCGCCCGGTCAAGAGACCCTCAGGCGATAGCGGTGGACGCTCTAGTGACACCATGGGTGTACCAGTCGGTTTATGTGTTTCCTCCTCTACCTCTCATACCCAAGGTACTGAGAATAATAAGAAGGCGAGGAGTGAAAACCATACTCGTGGTTCCGGATTGGCCAAGAAGAGCTTTGTACCCGGAACTTCAAGAGATGCTTACAGAGGACCCTTGGCCTCTGCCGCTCAGACAAGACCTGCTGCAGCAGGGACCCTGTCTGTTCCAAGACTTACCGCGGCTGCGTTTGACGGCATGGCGGTTGAACACCGGATCCTGAAGGAAAAGGGTATTCCGGAGGAAGTCATCCCTACCCTGATCAAAGCCAGGAAGGATGTCACCGCAAGACATTATCACCGCATTTGGCGAAAATATGTTGCTTGGTGTGAGGCCATGAAGGCCCCGACGGAGGAATTTCAACTGGGTCGATTCCTGCACTTCCTGCAAGCAGGGGTGACGTTGGGCCTCAAATTGGGGTCCATAAAGGTCCAGATTTCGGCTCTGTCGATTTTCTTCCAAAAAGAACTGGCTTCACTGCCCGAAGTTCAGACTTTTGTCAAAGGAGTACTGCATATTCAGCCTCCTTTTGTGCCCCCAGTGGCACCTTGGGATCTCAATGTCGTTTTGGCATTCCTGAAATCACATTGGTTCGAACCACTTAAGACTGTGGATTTAAAATATCTCACGTGGAAAGTGGTCATGCTGTTGGCCTTGGCGTCGGCCAGGCGGGTTTCAGAATTGGCGGCTTTGTCTTGTAAAAGCCCTTATCTGATTTTCCATATGGATAGGGCAGAATTGAGGACTCGTCCTCAGTTTCTCCCAAAGGTGGTCTCAGCTTTTCACTTGAACCAACCTATTGTGGTGCCTGCGGCTACTAGGGACTTGGAGGATTCCAAGTTGCTGGACGTAGTCAGGGCCCTAAAAATTTATATTTCCAGGACGGCTGGAGTCAGAAAGACTAACTCGCTGTTTATCCTGTATGCACCCACCAAGCTGGGTGCTCCTGCTTCTAAGCAGTCTATTGCGCGCTGGATTTGTAGCACTATTCAGCTGGCGCATTCTGCGGTAGGCTTACCACAGCCTAAATCTGTAAAAGCCCATTCCACACGGAAGGTGGGCTCATCTTGGGCGGCTGCCCGAGGGGTCTCGGCTTTACAACTTTGCCGAGCAGCTACTTGGTCGGGGGCAAACACGTTTACAAAATTCTACAAATTTGATACCCTGGCTGAGGAGGACCTGGAATTCTCTCATTCGGTGCTGCAGAGTCATCCGCACTCTCCCGCCCGTTTGGGAGCTTTGGTATAATCCCCATGGTCCTTACGGAGTCCCCAGCATCCACTAGGACGTCAGAGAAAATAAGATTTTACTCACCGGTAAATCTATTTCTCGTAGTCCGTAGTGGATGCTGGGCGCCCATCCCAAGTGCGGATTGTCTGCAATACCTGTACATAGTTATTGTTACAAAAATCGGGTTTTGTTGTGAGCCATATCTTCAGAGGCTCCATTTGTTATCATACTGTTAACCGGGGTTCCTATCACGTGTTATATGGTGTGATTGGTGTGGCTGGTATGAGTCTTACCCGGGATTCAAAAATCCTTCCTTATTGTGTCAGCTCTTCCGGGCACAGTTCCTAACTGAGGCTTGGAGGAGGGTCATAGGGGGAGGAGCCAGTGCACACCAGATAGTCCTAAATCTTTCTTAGATGTGCCCAGTCTCCTGCGGAGCCGTCTATTCCCCATGGTCCTTACGGAGTCCCCAGCATCCACTACGGACTACGAGAAATAGATTTACCGGTGAGTAAAATCTTATTTTATTGCACAAAAGGCTAGACAAAGCCGAAGCTGGGGCACAGTCAGGGAGTCAACCCATGCCTGTCCCTATGTCGCCGGGACCTTCGGTGTCTCAGAAGCGCCCACTATCCCAAATAGTTGACACAGATACCGACACGGATTCAGACTCCAGTGTCGATTACGATAATACAAAATTACAGCCAAAGGTGGCTAAAGGTATTCGATATATGATTATCGCAATAAAAGATGTGTTGCATATCACTGAGGAACCCCCTGTCCCTGACACGAGGGTACACATGTATAAAGGAATGAAACCTGAGGTCTCCTTTCCCTCCTCACATGAGCTGAACGAAGTATGTTAAAAAGCGTGGGAAACTCCAGACAAAAAACTGCAGATTCCCAAAAGGATCCTAACAGCGTATCCTTTCCCGTCGCAGGACAGGATACGGTGGGAATCCTCCCCTAGGGTGGACAAGGCCTTGACGCGCTTATCAAAAAAGATAGCGCTTCCATCCCAAGATACGGCTACCCTCAAGGATCCTGCTGACCGCAAGCAGGAGGTTACCCTGAAGTCCATTTACACACATTCTGGTACGTTACTGAGACCGGCTATTGCGTCGGCCTGGGTTTGTAGTGCTGTAGCAGCATGGACAGATTCCTTATCAACGGATATTGAGACTCTTGATAAGAATACCATTTTACTGACCCTAGGGCATATAAAAGATGCGGTCTTGTATATGAGGGATGCTCAAAGAGACATTAGTTTACTGGGGTTCCAGGATAAACGCTGTGTCTATTTCTGCTAGGCGTGTCTTATGGACCCGACAGTGGACTGGTGATGCCGACTCCAAGAGACATATGGAGTTGTTGCCTTACAAGGGTGAGGAATTGTTTGGAGAGGGACTCTCGGACCTCGTCTCCACGGCTACGGCAGGTAAATCAAATTTTTTGCCATATATTCCCTCACAATCTAAGAAAGCGCCTCATTATCAAATGCAGTCCTTTCGTTCCAATAAAAGCAAGAGAGCGCGTGGATTGTCCTTTCTTGCCAGAGGTAAGGGCAGAGGGAAAAAGCTGCATAACACAGCTAGTTCCCAGGAACAGAAGTCCTCACCGGCCTCTGCAAAATCCACCGCATGACGCTGGGGCTCCCCTGAGGGAGTCAGCTCCTGTGGGGGCACGTCTTCGACTGTTCAGCCACGTCTGGGTCCACTCACAGGTGGATCCATGGGCAATAGAAATAGTTTCCCAGGGTTACAAGCTGGAATTCGAAGAAGTGCCTCCTCGCTGGTTTTTCAAATCGGCCCTACCGAAACAACCCCTGGAAAGGGAGATAGTGTTACATGCGATTCACAAATTGTGTCTTCAACAAGTGGTGGTAGAGGTTCCCCTGCTTCTACTCAACTCTGTGTGTGGTTCCGAAACCGGACGGTTCGGTCAGACCCATTTTAAATTTAAAATCCCTGAACCTTTATTTAAAACGGTAGAAGTTCAAATTGGAATCGCTCAGGGCGGTCATCGCCAGCCTAGAAGGGGAAGATTTTTTGGTATCTCGGAACATAAAGGATGCATACCTGCATGTCCCCATATATCCTCCTCATCAGGCGTACCTGAGATTTGCGGTACAGGATTGTCATTGCCAATTTCAGACGTTGCCGTTTGGGCTTTCCACGGCCCCGAGAATTTTCACCAAGGTAATGGCGGAAATGATGGTGCTCCTGCGCAAGCAGGGTGTCACAATTATCCCGTACTTGGACGATCTCATAAAAGCGAGATCACGGGAGAAGTTGCTGAACAGCGTATCACTTTCACTGAATGTGTTACAGCGACACGGCTGGATTCTCAATATTCCAAAGTCGCAGCTGAATCCTACAACTCGTCTGCCCTTCTTGGGCATGATTCTGGACACAGACCAGAAAAGGGTTTTTCTTCCGACGGAAAAAGCGCAGGAACTCATGACTCTAGTCATGAACCTGTTGAAACCAAAACAAGTGTCAGTACATCATTGCACTCAAGTTCTGGGAAAGATGGTGGCAACATACGAAGCCATTCCATACGGCAGATTCCATGCAAAGACCTTCCAATGGGACCTATTGGACAAATGGTTCGGGTCGCATCTGCAATTGCATCAGCGGATCACCCTGTCCCCCAGGGCCAGAGTATCTCTCCTGTGGTGGCTAAACAGTGCTCACCTTCTAGAGGGCCGCAGGTTCGGCATTCAGGACTGGTTCCTGGTGACCACAGACGCGAGCCTCCGAGGTTGGGGAGCAGTCACACAGGGAAGAAATTTCCAAGGACTTTGGTCAAGTCAAGAGACTTGTCTTCACATCAACATCCTGGAACTAAGGGCCATATACAACGGCCTACGTCAAGCGGAGATCTTACTTCGCAATCGACCAGTTCTGATCCAGTCAGACAACATCACCGCAGTAGCTCATGTAAACCGCCAAGGCGGCACAAGGAGCAGAGTGGCAATGGCGGAAGCCACCAGAATTCTTCGCTGGGCGGAGAATCATGTAAGCGCTCTGTCAGCAGTGTTCATTCCGGGAGTGGACAATTGGGAAGCAGACTTCCTCAGCAGACACGATCTGCATCCGGGAGAGTGGGGACTTCATCAGGAAGTCTTTGCGCAGATTGCAAGTCGGTGGGGACTACCCCAAATAGACATGATGGCATCCCGTCTCAACGAAAAGCTACAAAGGTATTGCGCCATGTCAAGAGACCCTCAGGCGGTAGCTGTGGACGCCCTAGTGACACCGTGGGTGTTCCAGTCGGTATATGTGTTTCCTCCTCTTCCTCTCATACCCAAGGTGTTGAGGATAATAAGAAAAAGAGGAGTGAGAACAATTCTCATTGTTCCAGATTGGCCACGAAGGACCTGGTATCCGAATCTGCAAGAAATGCTCACAGAAGATCCGTGGCCTCTTCCTCTAAGGCAGGACCTGTTACAAGGTCCCTGTCTGTTCCAAGACTTACCACGGCTGCGTTTGACGGCATGGCGGTTGAAAGCCGGATCGTAGCGGAAAAAGGTATTCCGGATGAGGTCATTCCTACGCTAATAAAGGCTAGGAAGGACGTGACGTCTAAACATTATCACCGAATATGGCGAAAATATGTTTCTTGGTGTGAGGCCAGGAATGCTCCTACGGAAGAATTGCATCTAGGCCGTTTTCTTCACTTCCTACAAACTGGAGTGAATTTGGGCCTAAAATTAGGCTCCATTAAAGTTCAGATTTCGGCCTTATCCATTTTCTTTCAAAAGGAATTGGCCTCTTTACCTGAAGTACAGACTTTTGTGAAGGGAGTGCTGCATATTCAGCCTCCTTTTGTACCTCCGGTGGCGCCTTGGGACCTTAACGTGGTGTTAAGTTTCCTTAAGTCACATTGGTTTGATGGAAGGTGGTCATATTGATAGCCTTGGCTTCGGCTAGGCGAGTTTCGGAATTGGCGGCTTTATCACATAAAAGCCCCTATCTGGTTTTCCATATGGATAGAGCGGAGTTGCGGACCCGTCCTCAATTCCTACCTAAGGTGGTCTCATCCTTTCATATGAACCAACCTATTGTCGTGCCTGTGGCTACACGTGACTTGGAGGATTCAGAGTCCCTTGATGTGGTCAGGGCTTTGAAAATTTACGTGGCCAGAACGGCTAGGATCAGAAAAACAGAAGCACTGTTTGTCCTGTATGCAGCCAACAAGGTTGGCGGCCCTGCTTCAAAGCAGACTATTGCTCGCTGGATCTGTAACACGATTCAGCAGGCGCATTCTACGGCAGGATTACCGTTACCAAAATCGGTTAAGGCCCATTCCACTAGGAAGGTGGGCTCGTCTTGGGCGGCTGCCCGAGGGGTCTCGGCACTACAGCTGTGCCGAGCTGCTACTTGGTCAGGGTCAAACACCTTTGCAAAGTTCTATAAGTTTGATACCCTGGCTGAGGAGGACCTCCTGTTTGCTCAATCGGTGCTGCAGAGTCATCCGCACTCTCCCGCCCGTTTGGGAGCTTTGGTATAATCCCCATGGTCCTTACGGAGTCCCAGCATCCTCTAGGACGTTAGAGAAAATAAGATTTTAAACCTACCGGTAAATCTTTTTCTCGTAGTCCGTAGAGGATGCTGGGCGCCCGTCCCAAGTGCGGACTACTTCTGCAAGACTTGTATATAGTTATTGCTTACATAAGGGTTATGTTATAGTTTCATCGGTTTTGGGCCGATGATATGTTGTTCTTCATACTGATAACTAGATAGTGTATCACAAGTTATACGGTGTGATTGGTGTGGCTGGTATGAATCTTGCCCTTGGATTACAAAAATCCTTTCCTTGTACTGTCCGTCTCCTCTGGGCACAGTTTCTCTAACTGAGGTCTGGAGGAGGGGCATAGAGGGAGGAGCCAGTGCACACCCAGAGTCAAAGTCTTTCTTAAAGTACCCATGTCTCCTGCGGAGCCCGTCTATCCCCATGGTCCTTACGGAGTCCCAGCATCCTCTACGGACTACGAGAAATAGATTTACCGGTAGGTTTAAAATCTTATTTTATATATATATATATATATATATATATATATATATATATAAATTATATACAGGTTGAGTATCCCATATCCAAATATTCCGAAATACGGACTTTTTTGAGTGAGATAGTGAAATCTTTGTTTTCTGTGGCTCAATGTACTCAAACTTTGTTTAATACACAAGGTTATTAAAAATATTGTATTAAATGACCTTCAGGCTGTGTATATAAGGTGTATATGAAACATAAATGAATTGTGTCAATGTATACACACACTTTGTTTAATGCACAAAGTTATAAAAAATATTGGCTAAAATTACCTTCAGGCTGTGTGTATAAGGTGTATATGTAACATAAATGCATTCTGGAGTTAGACTTGGGTCACATCGCCATGATATCTCATTATGGTATGCAATTATTCCAAAATACGGATTAATCCGATATCCAAAATACCTCTGGTCCCAAGTGTTTTGGATAAGGGATATTCAACCTGTATATGTGTATGTTGGAGCACTATGATGTGGTTTAATGAGTATTGGGGCACTATGATGTGGCATACTGTGTATTGGGTACACTACGATGTGGCATAAGGTGTATTGGGGCACTACAATGTAGCTTAATGATGTCAGGGGCACTACCTATGTGGCTTAATGTGTATTGGGGGCATTACAATGTGGCTAAATGTGAATCTGGGCACTACAATGTGGCTTAATGTGTATTGGGGACACTATGATGTGACAATGTTTATTGGTGTACTATAATGCGACACAATATGGTTCAGGGGTACTACAATGTAGCATAATGTGGATGGAGGGCAGTCCCCAGCCATTTACCTCACTGGACTGGACTTTGATAGATTTGATATTCTGTTTTGCCTTTGGAAGTGAAATAAATATAAATTGAATGATGGATGTCTTAACTCCCACCAATGGCCAACCGATCTTATAACAAGTGGTGCATACATCATACATTATAAGCCGAGAGGGGATAAGGATTGAGATGAGAGAGAGTGGAGGTAGGCTGTAGCTATACCCTTCATGCTTTTAGCCACGTTCCACAGTACAAAAAATACTTCTTGTGTAGATCACACACTCACAAAAGTAGTCCTCCCCCCACACACAGTGCTGGTCACACCGCCTGTGGCAGCACACAATAGGCCCTTTATAGATTTCAGCTCCAGGCCCATTTGGACCTTAATCTGGCACTGGGTGTGGATCATAGCATAGACAGTAACTAGGTCGACCACTGTTGGTCGACAGTCACTAGGTCGACACCTGAAATAGGTCGATGTTGTCACTAGGTTGACATGAGTTTTTTTGGTGTTGTTTACTTCATAAAGTGACCGGGAACCCCAATTAGTGCACTGTGTCCCCTCGCATGGCTCGCCTCGTTCGCAATGCTTTGGGCAGGGTGCCTCGCTCTGCTACCGCTTTGCTCGGCACAGGTTACCGTTCCCAATTGTAGTGCACGTGGATCGTAAAGTATGAAAAAGCTCAAAAAATTATATTTTTTCTCTAAAAAAAAAAACTCATGTCCACCTTTTTCCATGTTTACCTAATGCATGTCGACCAATAGTGGTCAACCTAATGAGTGTCGACCTAAGTACTGTCAACCTGAGGACCGGATACCAGCAGACAGTGCCGCATGTGGCCATGGGTCCATGTGCCTTCACCATACTTGCGTACCGTTAACTCTTCCCCTGTGAAAGATCCTGGAGGGGAACTAGACGTGGGAAATGCAGGGGGTGTGGTGCAGCATTCTTGTGGTCCCATCGTGATAGGGCAATTTACTACAAATCAGGTCATCAAGCCCCTTTAAAACCCACTACCCCAGTGATTTGGGAGGCTAGTTTACGCTCAGGGAAGTGCAGAACTCCACAAAATATGTGAGTCTCTTGGACGGTCTGGCAGATTCAGCAAATATGGCTTTCAATGTCCTCCCCAGCTAATTTGGTTATAGCTTGTAACGCTTGTTTAAAATGCATGTTAATATGTTATTACATATAGGTTTGCAATGATTAAAAGCAGTGATTTTTATAAGATTGAGTAATGTGTGACCATTTTGGATGTTAGAGGTCCAAAAAATTATACTGTTGAAAGATTTAGGGGTATATTGATCAAAATCCACATTTTAAATGTGGATGTGATAAATGTTATGGCTAAACGTGCAAAGTGAAAATTTAAATTTTCATATGAATTTAATATAATACACTTGCTGGGAGCTGAGTTGTGATCAGGGCCAGTACTCTCGGCTTCCTGGTTCATCTGCACAGTGCATACTGCGCATAGGCTCCATAGGCTGGCACATTTGTGAGGGGTGGGGGGGCGACAGAGATGCTTCTCTGAATTAATTACCAATACAGTAGCCCATAGGTTACTATAGGCTAACACTATCTTCAGATTATGTTAGCTATAGGGGCCAAGCTCTGGAGCGTTCAGCATTCCAACTGCATACCAGCACCCATAGAAATGTATGGAAATGCAGGTGCTTCAGCATGTTAATTCCCGGGGTTCCTTAATATTTGTGTGTATTTTTTTATAAATAAATCTGCCCCTTTAGACCTATATTATCTGCAACTACCAACTCACAGGAAACAAAATGTGATTGTAAGGCAGCATCACACTTCATGTCTGTTATGTTGTGCAAAGCGTTTGTAAGATGTGAAAATGCAGAGAGCAGTTCCAGGATGTGCTGCTGTCTGAAGCTCATATCCTGTGTGTGCCCCTAGGGAGGTGACTTAAAAACTCAGCTATCTGTAGTCAATACTATAGAGCAGATCTGTCCGGTAGGGGTGAGTGATCTACAAAATCTAGAGTCATTGTAGCAGAATGGAGTGGCCTCTGTAGCATGTGTCTCCCTCACTTCCTATCTCTCCTGCACCCCCTTCTCAGTGTTGTCCCCTTCATGTCTCTCCAGTATGCTCCCTCTGTCTTGTACTTGCAGCAGCTGGGTGGCAAACACTGTGCACATAAGCTTTTTCCTATTGCAAGAAGTTATTTTTATACAGTATGTGAGAGAAGATGCCATCTGTGTGCGCACACAGAGGGAGGCAGGGCCGTGCTGATTTGTTCTGTGTCACTTCTGTGTAAATGGTGGCTGTTGACTGCTGCAGATATGATAGGAGAGGCAGCATCCTGCATCTCTCTATCTGGTCAGTAGTGTAAAAGAATGTCCCTTTAGTACTTGTCTCAATTATATTCCATTTTGGAGTCTTGTACAGTAATCAGTAGTTATTATCCATTAGTATGCATAGCATACAGTTGTACAACACTTCTATGCTTGTAGAAATACACCAATTGCTCATATTGCCCATAACAAGGAATACAGATGTCCTCATACATCTTGCCTCTATACACCACGCAGCAGGAGATGCCTGGCATGAGTAAGCTGACAGGTCCTGTGCAACTGTGTTAGCATCGGGCGTCTTTTTTTTGCCCAACCCCCCCACCCCCCTTCCCCCGAAAAAAAATAATTCTCATTCGTATCGCTATAAGCAGAATCTGCTGATTCTGCCAATCAAAATATGTGGCATGGCTATATTCTGTGTGCAACCGCGTCTGTATCGCCATACAGCCGTGTTCACACACTGAATATATGCATGCCCCATACCATTTTTATCAGCAAAAGCTGCGAATAAGACACATTTCTCTAACGTCCTAGTGGATGCTGGGGACTCCGTAAGGACCATGGGAATAGACGGGCTCCGCAGGAGACATGGGCACTTTAAGAAAGAATTTAGATTCTGGTGTGCTCTGGCTCCTCCCTCTATGTCCCTCCTCCAGACCTCAGTTTGAATCTGTGCCCGGACGAGCTAGGTACTGTTCAGTGAGCTCTCCTGAGCTTGCTGTAAGAAAGTATTTTGTTAGGTTTTTTATTTTCAGGGAGCTCTGCTGGCAACAGACTCCCTGCATCGTGGGACTGAGGGGAGAGAAGCAGCCCTACTCTCTGCAGATAGGTCCTGCTTCTTAGGCTACTGGACACCATTATCTCCAGAGGGATCGTACACAGGATCTCACCCTCGTCGTCCGATCCCAGAGCCGCGCCGCCGTCCCCCTCGCAGAGCTGGAAGACAGAAGCCGGGTGAGCATAAGAAGCAAGAAGACTTCGAAATCGGCGGCAGAAGACTCCAGTCTTCACTGAGGTAGTGCACAGCACTGCAGCTGTGCGCCATTGCTCCCACACACACACCACATACTCCGGTCACTGTAAGGGTGCAGGGCGCAGGGGGGGGGGGGGGGGCGCCCTGGGCAGCAATTAGGACTTCTTTGACAAAAAGTTTGCATATATACAGTTGGGCACTGTATATATGTATGAGCCCCCGCCAAAAATTGTACATTGAAGCGGGACAGAAGCCCGCCGCTGAGGGGGCGGGGCTTCTTCCTCAGCACTCACCAGCGCCATTTTTTCTCCACAGCTCCGCTGAAAGGAAGCTCCCCAGGCTCTCCTCTGCAGATACACGGTAGAAGAGGGTAAAAAGAGAGGGGGGGCACATAATTAGGCGCAAAAATCAATATAACAGCGGCTACTGGGTTAACATTAAGTTACTGTGTTATTCCTGGGTTATATAGCGCTGGGGTGTGTGCTGGCATACTCTCTCTCTGTCTCTCCAAAGGGCCTTGTGGGGGAACGGTCTTCAAAAAGAGCATTCCCTGTGTGTGTGGTGTGTCGGTACGCTTGTGTCGACATGTTTGACGAGGAAGGCTATGTGGAAACAGAGCGGGAGCAGATGAATGTGGTGTCTCCGCCGACGGCGCCGACACCTGATTGGATGGATATGTGGAAGGTTTTAAATGATAATGTTAATTCCTTGCATAAAAGGTTGGATAAAACTGAAGCCTTAGGACAGTCAGGGTCTCAGCCCGTGCCTGATCCTATGTCGCAGAGACCGTCAGGGTCTCAGAAGCGCCCACTATCCCAAATTGTTGACACAGATACCGACATGGACTCTGACTCCAGTGTCGATTACGATGATGCAAAGTTACAGCCTAAATTGGCTAAATCCATCCGTTATATGATTATAGCAATTAAGGATGTGTTGCACATCACAGAGGAAACCCCAGTCCCTGACAAGAGGGTTCATATGTATGGGGAAAAAAGGCAGGTGGTGACCTTTCCCCCTTCACACGAGCTAAATGAGTTATGTGAAAAGGCTTGGGAATCTCCAGATAAAAAACTGCAGATTTCCAAACGGATGCTTATGGCGTATCCTTTCCCGCCAACGGACAGGTTACGCTGGGAATCCTCCCCTAGGGTGGACAAAGCTTTAACACGCTTATCCAAGAGGGTAGCCCTGCCGTCACAGGATACGGCCACCCTAAAAGATGCTGCAGATAGAAAGCAAGAGGGTACCCTGAAGTCCATTTATACACATTCAGGTACCTTACTGAGGCCAGCGATCGCATCGGCCTGGGTGTGTAGTGCTGTAGCAGCATGGACGGACACCCTGTCTGAGGAACTTGATACCTTAGACAAGGATACTATATTAATGACCCTGGGGCATATAAAAGACGCTGTCCTATATATGAGAGACGCTCAAAGAGACATTAGTCTACTGGGCTCTAGAATAAATGCTATGTAGATTTCTGCCAGAAGGGTCCTGTGGACTCGGCAATGGACAGGTGATGCCGACTCAAAAAGGCACATGGAGGTTTTACCTTACAAGGGTGAGGAATTGTTTGGGGAGGGTCTCTCGGACCTGGTCTCCACAGCTACTGCTGGAAAGTCACATTTTTTGCCATATGTTTCCTCACAACCTAAGAAAGCACCGTATTACCAAATGCAGTCCTTTCGATCACAAAAAGGCAAGAAAGTCCGAGGTGCGTCCTTTCTTGCCAGAGGCAGGGGCAGAGGAAGGAAACTGCACAACGCAGCTAGTTCCCAGGAACAGAAGTCCTCCCCGGCTTCCACTTAATCCACCGCATGACGCTGGGGCTCCACAGGCGGAGCTAGGCCCGGTGGGGGCGCGTCTCCGAAATTTCAGCCACGAGTGGGTTTACTCCCAGTTGGATCCCTGGGCAATAGAGATTGTGTCTCAGGGATACAAGCTGGAATTCGAAGAGATGCCCCCTCACCGATACCTCAAATCGGCCCTGCCAGCTTCCCCCTTAGAGAGGGAAATAGTGTTAACTGCAATTCACAAATTGTATCTTCAACATGTGGTGGTCAAGGTTTCCCTCCTTCAACAAGGAAAGGGTTATTATTCGACCATGTTTGTGGTACCGAAACCGGACGGTTCGGTCAGACCCATATTAAATTTAAAATCCCTGAACATATACCTGAAAAGGTTCAAGTTCAAGATGGAATCGCTCAGAGCGGTCATCGCGAGCCTGGAAGGGGGGGATTTTATGGTGTCTCTGGACATAAAGGATGCATACCTTCATGTCCCCATTTATCCACCTCATCAGGCGTACCTAAGATTTGTAGTACAGGATTGTCATTACTAATTTCAGACGTTGCCGTTTGGTCTCTCCACGGCACCGAGAATATTTACCAAGGTAATGGCGGAAATGATGGTACTCCTGCGG
This sequence comes from Pseudophryne corroboree, assembly GCF_028390025.1. Taxonomy (NCBI): domain Eukaryota; kingdom Metazoa; phylum Chordata; class Amphibia; order Anura; family Myobatrachidae; genus Pseudophryne; species Pseudophryne corroboree. The sequence continues at coordinate 323,347,410 of NC_086446.1, forward strand.
AAGCAAGGGGTCACAATTATCCCATACTTGGACGATCTCCTCATAAAAGCGAGGTCAAGAGAGCAGTTGCTGAACAGCGTAGCACGCTCTCTGGAAGTGTTACGACAACACGGCTGGATTCTAAATATTCCAAAGTCGCAGTTTTCCTACAACTTGTCTGCCTTTCCTGGGCATGATTCTGGACACAGACCAGAAGAGGGTTTATCTCCCGATGGAGAAGGCTCAGGAACTCATGACACTGGTTAGAAACCTATTTTCTCTAACGTCCTAAGTGGATGCTGGGGACTCCGTAAGGACCATGGGGAATAGCGGCTCCGCAGGAGACTGGGCACATCTAAAGAAAGCTTTAGGACTAACTGGTGTGCACTGGCTCCTCCCCCTATGACCCTCCTCCAAGCCTCAGTTAGATTTCTGTGCCCGACGAGAAGGGTGCACACTAGGGGCTCTCCTGAGCTTCTTAGTGAAAGTTTTAGTTTAGGTTTGTTATTTTCAGTGAGACCTGCTGGCAACAGGCTCACTGCATCGAGGGGAAGAAGCGAACTCACCTGCGTGCAGAGTGGATTGGGCTTCTTGGCTACTGGACATTAGCTCCAGAGGGACGATCACAGGTTCAGCCTGGATGGGTCCCGGAGCCGCGCCGCCGGCCCCCTTACAGAGCCAGAAGAGCGAAAAGGTCCGGAGAAAGCGGCGGCAGAAGACGTTCCTGTCTTCAAATAAGGTAGCGCACAGCACTGCAGCTGTGCGCCATTGCTCTCAGCACACTTCACACTCCGGTCACTGAGGGTGCAGGGCGCTGGGGGGGGCGCCCTGAGACGCAACAAAACATGACAGAAATACCTTACATGGCAAAAAATGCATCACATATAGCTCCTGGGCTATATGGATGCATTTAACCCCTGCCAGAATATACAAAAAACCGGGAGATAGGCTCCGCCCCCTTTTCGGCGGCCTTATCTCCTCAGCACACTGGCGCCATTTTCCCTCATAGCTCAGTTGGAGGGAAGCTCCCTGGCTCTTCCCTGCACTACAGAAAGGGTTAAAAAAAGAGAGGGGGGCACTATTTAGGCGCAGTATTAAAACATACAGCAGCTATAAGGGGAAAAACACTTATATAAGGTTATCCCTGTATATATATATAGCGCTCTGGTGTGTGCTGGCATACTCTCCCCCTGTCTCCCCAAAGGGCTAGTGGGGTCCTGTCCTCTATCAGAGCATTCCCTGTGTGTGTGCTGTGTGTCGGTACGTTTGTGTCGACATGTATGAGGAGAAAAATGATGTGGAGACGGAGCAGAGTGTCTGTAACAGTGATGTCACCCCCTAGGGGGTCGACACCTGAGTGGATGTACTGTTGAAAATTACGTGACAGTGTCAGCTCTATATAAAAAAACAGTGGTTGACATGAGACAGCCGGCTACTCAGCTTGTGCCTGTCCAGACGTCTCATAGGCCGTCAGGGGCTCTAAAGCGGCCGTTACCTCAGATGGCAGATACAGACGCCGACACGGATACTGACTCCTGTGTCGACGGTGAAGAGACAACCGTGATTTCCAGTAGGGCCACACGTTACATGATTGAGACAATGGCAAATGTTTTTATACATTTTTGATTATACGAGTACCACCAAAAAGGGGTATTATGTTCGGTGAGGGAAAAACTACCTGTAGTTTTCCTGAATCTGAGAAATAAAATGAGGTGTGTGATGATGCGTGGGTTTCCCCCCGATAACAATTGATAATTTCTTAAAAAGTATTGGCTGCATACCCTTTCCCGCCAGAGGTTAGGGTGCGTTGGGAAACACCCCCTAGGGGGGATAAGGCGCTCACACGCTTGTAAGAACAAGGGCTCTACCCTCTCATGAGATGGCCGCCCTTAAGGATCCTGCTGATAGAAAGCAGGAGGGTATCCAAAAAGGTATTTACACACATACTGGTGTTATACTGCGACCAGCTATCGCCTCAGCCTGGAGGTGCAGTGCTGGGTGGGCATGGTCGGATTCCCTGACTGGAGATATATGCATGATGCACAGCGGAATAATTGCCGACTGGCATCAAGTATAAGTGCGTTGTCCAATTCTACCAGTAAAATGGTCAGGTGATGCGGATTCCAAACGGCATTTGGAAGTATTGCCTTTGAAAGGGGACATTTGGGGTCGGTCTTTTAGACCTGGTGGCCACGGCAACAGCTGGGAAATCCACGTTTGTACCCCAGGTCGCCTCTCAAAATAAGACGCCGTATTATCAGGCGCAGTCCTTTGTTGGCAAGCGGACAAAAGGTTCCTCTTTTCTGCTCGTGACAGAGGGAGAGGAAAAAGGCTGCAGAGATCAGCCAGTTCCCAGGAACAGAAACCCTTTCCCGCCTCTGCCAAGCCTTCAGTATGACGCTAGGGCTTTACAAGCTCAGGCACGGTGGGGGCCCGTTCTCAATGAATTTCAGTGCGCAGTGGGCTCACTCGCAAGTAGACCCCTGGATCCTTCAGGTAATATCTCAGGGGTACATATTGGAATTCGAGACGTCTCCCCCTCGCCGTTTCCAAAAGTCGGCTTTACCGACGTCTCCCTCTGACAGGGAGGCAGTTTTGGAAGCCATTCACAAGCTGTATTCCCAGCAGGTGATAATCAAGGTACCCCTCCTGCAACAGGGAACGGGGTATTATTCCACACTATTGTGGTACCGAAGCCAGACGGCTCGGTGAGACCGATTCTAAATCTAAAATCTTTGAACACTTACATACAGAGGTTCAAATTCAAGATTGAGTCACTCAGAGCAGTGATTGCGAACCTGGAAGAAGGGGACTACATGATGTCTCGGGACATCAAGGATGCTTACCTTCATGTCAAAATTTACCCTTCTCACCAAGGGTACCTCAGGTTATGGTACAGAACTGTCACTATCAGTTCAGACGCTGCCGTAGGGATGGTCCACGGCACCCCGGGTCTTTACCAAGGTAATGGCCGAAATGATATCCCTTCGAAGGAAGGGAATTTTAGTTATCCCTTACTTGGACGATTCCCTGATAAGGGTAAGATCCAGGGAACAGTTGGAGGTCGGTGTAGCACTATCTCAGGTAGTGTTGCGGCAGCACGATTGGATTCTCAATATTCCAAAATCGCAGCTGGTTCCGACGACTTGTCTTCTGTTTCCTAGGGATGATCCTGGACACAGTCCAGAAAAAAGGTGTTTCTCCCGGAAGAGAAAGCCAGGGAGTTATCCGAGCTAATCAGGAACCTCCTAAAACCGAACCAAGTCTCAGTGCATCAATGCACAAGGGTTCTGGGTAAAAATGGTGGCTTCCTCCGAAGCAATCCCATTCGTTAGATTCCACGCAAGAACTTTCCAGTGGAACCTACTGGACAAATGGTCCGGGTCGCATTTTCAGATGCATCAGCGGATAACCCTGTCACCAAGGACAAGGGTATCCATCCTGTGGTGGTTGCAGAGTGCTCATCTTCTAGAGGGCCGCAGATTCGGCATTCAGGACTGGGTCCTGGTGACCACGGATGCCAGCCTGCGAGGCTGGGGAGCAGTCACACAGGGAAGGAATATCCAGGGCTTAGGGTCAAGCCTGGATACATCACTTCACATAAATATCCTGAAGCTAAGGGCCATTTACAATGCTCTAAGCTTAGCAAGACCTCTGCTTCAAGGTCAGCCGGTGTTGATCCAGTCGGACAACATCATGGCAGTCACCCACGTAAACAGACAGGGTGGCACAAGAAGCAGGAGGGCAATGGCAGAAGCTGCAGGGATTCTTCGCTGGGCGGAAAATCATGTGATAGCACTGTCAACAGTATTCATTCCGGGAGTGGACAACTGGGAAGCAGACTTCCTCAGCACGACCTCCACCCGGGAGAGTGGGGACTTCACCCAGAAGTCGTCCACATGATTAAAAAACTCGACAGGTATTGCGCCAGGTCAAGAGACCCTCAGGCAATAGTTGTAGACGCTCTGGTAACACCGTGGGTGTACCAGTCAGTGTATGTGTTACCTCCTCTGCCTCTCATACCCAAGGTACTGAGATTGATAAGATGGAGAGGAGAAAGCACTATATTCGTGGCTCCGGATTGGCCAAGAAGGACTTGGTAACCGGAACTTCAAGAGATGCTCACGGAGGGTCCGTGGCCTCTACCTCTAAGAAGGGACCTGCTCCAGCAAGGACCCTGTCTGTTCCAAGACTTACCGCGGCTGCGTTTGACGGCATGACGGTTGAACACCGGATCCTGAAGGAAAAAAGGCATTCCGGATGAAGTCATCCATATCCTGATCTAAAGCCAGGAAGGATGTAACCGCAAAAACATTATCACCGCAATTGGCGAAAATATGTTGCGTAGTGCGAGGCCAGTAAGGCCCGACGGAGGAAATTCAACTGGGTCGATTCCTACATTTCCTGCAAACAGGAGTGTCTATGGGCCTGAAATTGGGGTCCATTAAGGTTCAGATTTCGGCCCTGTCAATTTTCTTCCAAAAAAGAACTAGCTTCAGTCCCTGAAGTTTAGACGTTTGTAAAAGGGGTACTGCATATACAGCCTCCTTTTGTGCCTCCAGTGGCAATTTGGGATCTCAATGTAGTTTGGGTTCCAAAAGTCACATTGGTTTGAACCACTTAAATCTGTGGAGTTAAAATATCTCACATGGAAAGTGGTCATGATGTTGGCCCTGGCTTGGGCCAGGCGCGTGTCAGAATTGGCGGCTGTATCCTGTAAAAGCCCTTATCTGATTTTCCATTCGGACAGGGCGGAATTGAGGACTCGTCCTCAGTTTCTCCCTAAGGTGGTTCCAGCGTTTTCACCTGAACCAACCTATTGTGGTGCCTGCGGCTACTAGGGACTTGGAGGAATCCAAGTTGCTGGATGTTGTCAGGGCCCTGAAAATATTTCCAGGACGGCTGGAGTCAGGAAATCTGACTCGCTGTTTATCCTGTATGCACCCAACAAGCTGGGTGCTCCTGCTTCTAAGCAGACTATTGCTCGTTGGATTTGTAGTACAATTCAGCTTGCACATTCTGTGGCAGGCCTGCCACAGCTAAAATCTGTAAAAGCCCGTTCCACAAGGAAAGTGGGCTCATCTTGGGCGGCTGCCCGAGGGGTCTCGGCTTTACAACTTTGCCGAGCAGCTACTTGGTCAGGGGCAAACACGTTTGCTAAATTCTACAAATTTGATACCCTGGCTGAGGAGGACCTGGAGTTCTCTCATTCGGTGCTGCAGAGTCATCCGCACTCTCCCGCCCGTTTGGGAGCTTTGGTATAATCCCCATGGTCCTTACGGAGTCCCCAGCATCCACTTAGGACGTTAGAGAAAATAAGAATTTACTTACCGATAATTCTATTTCTCATAGTCCGTAGTGGATGCTGGGCGCCCATCCCAAGTGCGGATTGTCTGCAATACTTGTACATAGTTATTGTTACAAAAATCGGGTTATTATTGTTGGGAGCCATCTTTTCAGAGGCTCCTCTGTTATCATACTGTTAACTGGGTTCGGATCACAAGTTATACGGTGTGATTGGTGTGGCTGGTATGAGTCTTACCCGGGATTCAAAATCCTTCCTTATTGTGTACGCTCGTCCGGGCACAGTATCCTAACTGAGGCTTGGAGGAGGGTCATAGGGGGAGGAGCCAGTGCACACCAGTTAGTCCTAAAGCTTTCTTTAGATGTGCCCAGTCTCCTGCGGAGCCGCTATTCCCCATGGTCCTTACGGAGTCCCCAGCATCCACTACGGACTATGAGAAATAGAATTATCGGTAAGTAAATTCTTATTAAAACCAAAACAGGTGTCGGTGCATCACTGCACGCGAGTCCTGGGAAAGATGGTGGCATCATACGAGGCCATTCCCTTCGGCAGGTTCCATGCGAGGACCTTTCAATGGGATCTACTGGACAAATGGTCCGGATAACATCTTCAGATGCATCGGTTAATCACCCTATCCCACAGGGTGTCTCTCATGTGGTGGCTGCAGAGTGCTCACCTTCTGGAGGGCCGCAGATTCGGCATTCAGGACTGGGTCCTGGTGACCACGGATGCAAGCCACCGAGGGTGGGGGCAGTCAAACAGGGAAGAAATTTCCAAGGTCTGTGGTCAAGTCAGGAGACTTGCCTTCACATCAAGAACCTGGAACTAAGGGCCATATACAACGCCCTACGTCAAGCGGAGTCCCTGCTTCGCGACCAACTGGTTCTGATTCAATCAGACAACATCACCGCAGTGGCTCATGTAAACCGCCAAGGCGGCACAAGGAGCAGGGTGGCGATGGTAGAAGCCACCAGAATTCTTCGCTGGGTGGAGAATCACGTGAGCGCACTGTCAGCAGTGTTCATTCCGGGAGTGGACAACTGGGAAGCAGACTTCCTCAGCAGACATGACCTCCACCCGGGAGAGTGGGGACTTCATCAAGAAGTCTTCACGCAGATTGCAAGTCGGTGGGAACTGCCACAGGTAGACATGATGGCATCCCGCCTCAACAAAAAGCTACAGAAGTATTGCGCCAGGTCAAGAGACCCTCAGGCGATAGCTGTGGACGCACTGGTGACGCCGTGGGTGTTCCATTCGGTCTATGTATTTCCTCCTCTTCCTCTCATACCCAAGGTGCTGAGAATCATAAGAAAAAGAGGAGTGAGAACAATACTCATTGTTCCGGATTGGCCAAGAAGGACTTGGTATCCAGATCTGCAAGAAATGCTCACAGAGGACCCGTGGCCTCTGCCTCTAAGACAGGACTTGTTGCAACAGGGGCCCTGTCTGTTCCAAGACTTACCGCGGCTGCGTTTGACGGCATGGCGGTTGAACGCCGGATCCTAGCAGAAAAAGGCATTCCGGATGAGGTCATTCCTACACTGATAAAGGCTAGGAAGGACGTGACGGCTCAACATTATCACCGTATATGGCGAAAATATGTTGCTTGGTGTGAGGCCAGGAATGCCCCTACGGAGGAATTCCAGCCGGGCCGTTTCCTTCACTTCCTACAATCGGGAGTGACTTTGGGCCTAAAATTGGGGTCCATTAAGGTCCAGATTTCGGCCCTATTCATTTTCTTTCAAGAACTGGCTTCTCTGCCTGAAGTTCAGACGTTTGTAAAGGGAGTGCTGCACATTCAGCCCCCTTTTCTCTAACGTCCTAGTGGATGCTGGGGACTCCGAAAGGACCATGGGGAATAGCGGCTCCGCAGGAGACTGGGCACAAAGTAAAAGCTTTAGGACTAGCTGGTGTGCACTGGCTCCTCCCCCCATGACCCTCCTCCAAGCCTCAGTTAAGATTTTGTGCCCGAACGAGAAGGGTGCAATCTAGGTGGCTCTCCTGAGCTGCTTAGAGTAAAAGTTTAAATAGGTTTTTTTATTTTCAGTGAGACCTGCTGGCAACAGGCTCACTGCATCGAGGGACTAAGGGGAGAAGAAGCGAACTCACCTGCGTGCAGAGTGGATTGGGCTTCTTAGGCTACTGGACATTAGCTCCAGAGGGACGATCACAGGCCCAGCCATGGATGGGTCCCGGAGCCGCGCCGCCGGCCCCCTTACAGAGCCAGAAGAGTGAAGAGGTCCGGAAAATCGGCGGCAGAAGACGTCCTGTCTTCAATAAGGTAGCGCACAGCACCGCAGCTGTGCGCCATTGCTCTCAGCACACTTCACACTCCGGTCACTGAGGGTGCAGGGCGCTGGGGGGGGGGCGCCCTGGGACGCAATGAAAATACCTTAAATGGCTAAAAATACATCACATATAGCTCCTGGGCTATATGGATGTATTTAACCCCTGCCAGTTTTCCACAAAAAAGCGGGAGAAAGGCCGCCGAAAAAGGGGCGGAGCCTATCTCCTCAGCACACAAGCGCCATTTTTTCCTCACAGCTCCGTTGGAGGAAGGCTCCCTGACTCTCCCCTGCAGTCCTGCACAACAGAAACAGGGTAAAACAAGAGAGGGGGGCACTAAATTGGCATATTAATATATACAGCAGCTATATTAGGGAAAAACACTTATATAAGGTTATCCCTGTATATATATAGCGCTCTGGTGTGTGCTGGCAAACTCTCCCTCTGTCTCCCCAAAGGGCTAGTGGGGTCCTGTCCTCTATCAGAACATTCCCTGTGTGTGTGCTGTGTGTCGGTACGCTGTGTCGACATGTATGAGGAGGAAAATGGTGTGGAGGCGGAGCAATTGCCTGTGTTAGTGATGTCACCCCCTAGGGAGTCGACACCTGACTGGATGGTCTTATGGAAAGAATTACGTGATAGTGTCGGCACTTTACAAAAGACTGTTGACGACATGAGACAGCCGGCAAATCAGTTAATACCTGTACAGGCGTCTCAAACACCGTCAGGGGCTATAAAACGCCCGTTACCTCAGGTCGATACAGACACTGACTCGGACACTGACTCCAGTGTCGACGGTGAGGAAACAAACGTATTTTCCAGTAGGGCCACACGTTACATGATCACGGCAATGAAGGAGGTTTTGAACATTTCTGATACTACAAGTACCACAAAAAAGGGTATTATGTGGGGTGTGAAAAAACTACCCGTAGTTTTTCCTGAATCAGATGAATTAAATGAGGTGTGTGATTAAGCGTGGGTTTCCCCCGATAAAAAACTGCTAATTTCTAAAAAATTATTGGCATTATACCCTTTCCCACCAGAGGTTAGGGCGCGTTGGGAAACACCCCCTAGCGTAGATAAGGCGCTCGCACGCTTATCAAAACAAGTGGCGTTACCGTCCCCTGATACGGCCGCCCTCAAGGAACCAGCTGATAGGAAGCTGGAAAATATCCTTAAAAGTATATACACACATACTGGTATTATACTGCGACCAGCAATCGCCTCAGCCTGTATGTGCAGTGCTGGGGTGGCTTGGTCGGATTCCCTGACTGAAAATATTGATACCCTGGACAGGGACAATATATTATTGACTATAGAGCATTTAAAGGATGCATTTCTATATATGCGAGATGCACAGAGGGATATTTGCACTCTGGCATCAAGAGTAAGTGCGATGTCCATTTCTGCCAGAAGAGGATTATGGACACGACAGTGGTCAGGGGATGCGGATTCCAAACGGCATATGGAAGTATTGCCGTATAAAGGGGAGGAGTTATTTGGGGTCGGTCTATCGGACCTGGTGGCCACGGCAACGGCTGGAAAATCCACCTTTTTACCCCAAGTCACCTCGCAGCAGAAAAAGATACCGTCTTTTCAGGCTCAGTCCTTTCGTCCCCATAAGGGCAAGCGGGCAAAAGGCCACTCATATCTGCCCCGGGGCAGAGGAAGGGGAAAAAGACTGCAGCAAACAGCCTCTTCCCACGAACAGAAGCCCTCCCCCGCTTCTGCCAAGTCCTCAGCATGACGCTGGGGCCTTACAAGCGGACTCAGGCACGGTGGGGGCCCGTCTCAAGAATTTCAGCGCGCAGTGGGCTCACTCGCAAGTGGACCCCTGGATCCTGCAGGTAGTATCTCAGGGGTACAAATTGGAATTCGAGACGTCTCCCCCCTCGCCGGTTCCTGAAGTCTGCTTTACCAACGTCTCCCCCCGACAGGGAGGCGGTATTGGAAGCCATTCACAAGCTGTATTCCCAGCAGGTGATAATCAAGGTACCCCTCCTACAACAGGGAAAGGGGTATTATTCCACGCTGTTTGTGGTACCGAAGCCGGACGGCTCGGTGAGACCCATTTTAAATCTGAAATCCTTGAACACTTACATAAAAAGGTTCAAGTTCAAGATGGAGTCACTCAGAGCAGTGATAGCGAACCTGGAAGAAGGGGACTATATGGTGTCTCTGGACATCAAGGATGCTTACCTCCATGTCCCAATTTGCCCTTCTCACCAAGGGTACCTCAGGTTTGTGGTACAGAACTGTCACTATCAGTTTCAGACTCTGCCGTTTGGATTGTCCACGGCACCCCGGGTCTTTACCAAGGTAATGGCCGAAATGATGATTCTTCTTCGAAGAAAAGGCGTCTTAATTATCCCGTACTTGGACGATCTCCTGATAAGGGCAAGGTCCAGAGAACAGTTAGAGGTCGGAGTAGCACTATCTCAAGTAGTACTACGACAGCACGGATGGATTCTAAATATTCCAAAATCACAGCTGATTCCGACGACACGTCTGCTGTTCCTAGGGATGATTCTGGACACAGTACAGAAAAAGGTGTTTCTCCCGGAGGAGAAAGCCAAGGAGTTATCCGACCTAGTCAGGAACCTCCTAAGACCAGGCCAAGTGTCAGTACATCAATGCACAAGGGTCCTGGCAAAGATGGTGGCTTCTTACGAAGCGATTCCATTCGGCAGATTCCACGCAAGAACTTTTCAGTGGGATCTGCTGGACAAATGGTCCGGATCGCATCTTCAAATGCATCAGCGGATAACCCTGTCTCCAAGGACAAGGGTGTCTCTCCTGTGGTGGTTACAGAGTGCTCATCTCCTAGAGGGCCGCAGATTCGGCATTCAGGATTGGGTCCTGGTGACCACGGATGCCAGCCTGAGAGGCTGGGGAAAGGCCCCTACAGAGGAATTTCAACTGGGTCGTTTCCTGCATTTCCTGCAAACAGGACTGTCTATGGGCCTCAAATTAGGGTCCATTAAGGTTCAAATTTCGGCCCTGTCAATATTCTTCCAAAAAGAACTGGCTTCTGTTCCTGAAGTTCAGACGTTTGTCAAGGGAGTACTGCATATACAGCCTCCTTTTGTGCCTCCAGTGGCACCTTGGGATCTCAATGTAGTTTTGGGATTCCTAAAATCACATTGGTTTGAACCACTCACCACTGTGGACTTAAAATATCTCACATGGAAAGTGGTAATGCTGTTAGCCCTGGCTTCAGCCAGGCGTGTCTCAGAATTGGCGGCTTTATCCTATAAAAGCCCTTACCTAATTTTTCATACGGACAAGGCAGAATTGAGGACTCGTCCTCAATTTCTTCCTAAGGTGGTTTCAGCATTTCACTTAAACCAGCCTATTGTGGTGCCTGCGGCTATTAGGGACTTGGAGGATTCCAAGTTGCTGGACGTAGTCAGGGCCCTAAAAAATATATGTTTCCAGGACGGCTGGAGTCAGAAAATCTGATTCGCTGTTTATCCTGTATGCACCCAGCAAGCTGGGTGCTCCTGCTTCTAAGCAGACGATTGCTCGTTGGATTTGTAGTACAATTCAGCTTGCACATTCTGTGGCAGGCCTGCCACAGCCAAAATCTGTAAAAGCCCATTCCACACGGAAAGTGGGCTCATCTTGGGCGGCTGCCCGAGGGGTCTCGGCTTTACAACTTTGCCGAGCAGCTACTTGGTCAGGGGCAAACACGTTTGCTAAATTCTACAAATTTGATACCCTGGCTGAGGAGGACGTGGAGTTCTCTCATTCGGTGCTGCAGAGTCATCCGCACTCTCCCGCCCGTTTGGGAGCTTTGGTATAATCCCCATGGTCCTTTCGGAGTCCCCAGCATCCACTAGGACGTTAGAGAAAATAAGAATTTACTTACCGATAATTCTATTTCTCATAGTCCGTAGTGGATGCTGGGCGCCCATCCCAAGTGCGGATTGTCTGCATTACTTGTACATAGTTATTGTTACAAAAATCGGGTTATTGTTGTTGTGAGCCATCTTTTCAGAGGCTCCTTCTGTTATCATGCTGTTAACTGGGTTCAGATCACAAGTTGTACGGTGTGGCTGGTATGAGTCTTACACGGGATTCAAAATCCTTCCTTATTGTGTACGCTCGTCCGGGCACAGTATCCTAACTGAGGCTTGGAGGAGGGTCATGGGGGGAGGAGCCAGTGCACACCAGCTTGTCCTAAAGCTTTTACTTTGTGCCCAGTCTCCTGCGGAGCCGCTATTCCCCATGGTCCTTTCAGAGTCCCCAGCATCCACTACGGACTATGAGAAATAGAATTATCGGTAAGTAAATTCTTATTTTGTGCCTCCAGTGGCACCTTGGGATCTTAACGTGGTGTTGAGTTTCCTGAAATCACGCTGGTGTGAACCACTCAAAACGGTGGAATTTTAATATCTCACGTGGAAGGTGGTCATGCTACTAGCCTTGGCTTCGGCTAGGCGTGTGTCAGAATTGGCGGCTTTCTCACATAAAAGCCCTTATCTGGTTTTCCATGCGGATAGAGCAGAATTGCGGACCCGCCCACAATTTCTGCCGAAAGTGGTTTCATCCTTTCATATAAACCAACCTATTGTGGTGCCTGTGGCTACTACTGACTTCGAGGATTCCGAGTTACTTGATGTGGTCAGGGCTTTGAAGGTTTATGTAGCCAGAAAGGCTAGGGTCAGGAAAACAGAGTCTTTGTTTATCCTGTATGCTTCCAACAAGCTTGGGGCGCCTGCTTCAAAGCAAACTATTGCTCGCTGGATCTGTAACACGATTCAGCAGGCTCATTCTGCGGCTGGAGTGCCGCTGCCTAAATCAGTTAAGGCCCATTCCACAAGGAAGGTGGGCTCTTCTTGGGCGGCTGCCCGAGGGGTGTCGGCATTACAGCTTTGCCGAGCGGCTACTTGGTCAGGTTCAAACACTTTTGCAAAGTTCTACAATTTTGATACCCTGGCTGAGGAGGACCTTGTGTTTGCTCAATCGGTGCTGCAGAGTCATCCGCACTCTCCCGCCCGTTTGGGAGCTTTGGTATAATCCCCATGGTCCTTACGGAGTCCCCAGCATCCGCTAGGACGTTAGAGAAAATAAGATTTTACTTACCGGTAAATCTATTTCTCGTAGTCCGTAGTGGATGCTGGGCGCCCGTCCCAAGTGCGGACTTCTTCTGCAATGCTTGTATATAGTTATTGCTTAAAAAAGGGTTATGTTATAGTTGCATCAGGGTTGATCTGATGCTCTGTTGTGGTTTATACTGTTAACTGGGTAAAGTTATCACAAGTTATACGGTGTGATTGGTGTGGCTGGTATGAGTCTTGCCCTGGATTCCCAAAATCCTTTCCTTGTACTGTCAGCTCTTCCGGGCACAGTTTCTCTAACTGAGGTCTGGAGGAGGGACATAGAGGGAGGAGCCAGAAGTGCCCATGTCTCCTGCGGAGCCCGTCTATTCCCATGGTCCTTACGGAGTCCCCAGCATCCACTACGGACTACGAGAAATAGATTTACCGGTGAGTAAAATCTTATTTTTAATGGAAAAAGGCGGTCGGCGTGGGAGGGATATACGGTAGTTAGGTCGACACAGCTTAGGTCGGCAGTCATTAGGTCGACCACTTAAGGTCGACATGGTCATTTGGGTCGACATGAGTTAATTTTTTGGGGGGGATTTTTTCATACGTAACGATCCACATGAAGTACGATTGGAACGGTAACCTGTGCCGAGCAAAGCGAGGCACCTTGCCCGATGTGTGGCGAGCGAACACAGTGCACTAATTGGGGTTCCCCGTTACTTTACGAAGAAAACAACGCCGAAAACAGTAAAAAAACAACAACACATGTCGACCTTTTGACCTATCGACCTAGCACATGTCGACCTAATGACCTATTGGTCCTAATGACTGTCCACCTAAGTTGAGTCGACCTATACCCGCATGGCATGACTAGAAGGACTGTTTAAAATGCAGGGAGGCTAGATGGAAGTGGACACATCTGTACATGCAGGTCCTGAGGACTAGCTGTAAAGTGCTATGCACAAACTCTTGCAGATCTTAAGCACTGGCTGGAAATAACTTTGTATGCCTACTACATAGACATACCACCATGATCATATCTGCCTAGCATGCAGAGAAAAGGAGGTGTTCCAGCATGTTGGGAGTGCTGGCCATGCCATTGTGAAGTGTAACAATGTCTCTTTATTGTGTGCCAACACTTATTGGAGATGTACGCACTCTTTTCCCGATTCACAAGCTTTTTCACATGTCTCTTAAAATAATGCTTGATTTAGGGGGTAATTCAGACTTGATATCTGGGCAGCGATTTTTGCAGCCCTGCAATCAGAAAGTTGCCGCCTACAGGGGAGTGTATTTTCGCTGCTCTGCAAGTATATGAACGCATGTGTGGCAGAGCTGTACAAACTGATTTTGTGCAGTCTCTGCGTAGCCCAGGACTTACTCAGCCGCTGCGATCACATCAGGCTGTTCAGGATCGGATTTGACATCAGACACCCTTCCCTTCAATTGCTTGGTCCCGTCTGCGTTTTTCCAGACACTCCCAGAAATCGGTCAGTTGACGCCCACAAACGCCTTCTTCCTGTCAATCTCCTTGCGAACGCCCGTGCAAATGGATCCTTCGCACACACCTGTCGCTGACCGGCGATCCCCTTTGCAGCCATCCGTCGGGCCTGCGCATTGCGGTGCATACGCAGTTCGGATCTGATCGCCTGCTTTGCGAAAACGCACAGCAGTGATCAGGTCTGAATTACCCCCTTAATCTCCTGTAGTCAAGAGAGCCAGGTAACATCAGTCAGTCAGACTGTCTATATCACCTGTGTGTGTCTATGTACGTGGGCCCGAAAGGCGGCTACAAATGCATTTTATAGTAACATCCCACAATCAAATGGTCATTTTTGTATGTGGGCATATTTATACACAGAGCCTTCATACCACTGCATGGTACGCCCAGATTTGCCAAGTTGCTCGATCAGAAAATGCTACTGTTTATATCACTGCCACTTTCAGCTAAAGATTGCCTAAAGTCTGGCAGAAAAACAGGTGCAAACATATGGCCTATTTGTAAATGACCTATATAATGTGATCTCCAAGCACCGTCACCAACCCAATGATATGCCAGGTTTGAAACCGCGTCAGCAAGGGGCCTGAGGCGGATCACCAGAAGTATTGCATGTCAGTTCAGAAAGGGTATGTGGAAGTATTGCATGTCAGTTCAGAGAGGGTATGTGGAAGTATTGCATGTCAGTTCAGAGAGGGTATGTGGAAGTATTGCATGTCAGTTCAGAGAGGGTATGTGGAAGTATTGCATGTCAGTTCAGAGAGGGTATGTGGAAGTATTGCATGTCAGTTCCGAAAGGGTATGTGGAAGTATTGCATGTCAGTTCAGAGAGGGTATGTGGAAGTATTGCATGTCAGTTCAGAAAGGGTATGTGGAAGTATTGCATGTCAGTTCAGAAAGGGTATGTGGAAGTATTGCATGTCAGTTCAGAGAGGGTATGTGGAAGTATTGCATGTCAGTTCAGAGAGGGTATGTGGAAGTATTGCATGTCAGTTCAGAGAGGGTATGTGGAAGTATTGCATGTCAGTTCAGAGAGGGTATGTGGAAGTATTGCATGTCAGTTCAGAGAGGGTATGTGGAAGTATTGCATGTCAGTTCAGAAAGGGTATGTGGAAGTATTGCATGTCAGTTCAGAAAGGGTATGTGGAAGTATTGCATGTCAGTTCAGAAAGGGTATGTGGAAGTATTGCATGTCAGTTCAGAAAGGGTATGTGGAAGTATTGCATGTCAGTTCAGAGAGGGTATGTGGAAGTATTGCATGTCAGTTCAGAGAGGGTATGTGGAAGTATTGCATGTCAGTTCAGAAAGGGTATGTGGAAGTATTGCATGTCAGTTCAGAAAGGGTATGTGGAAGTATTGCATGTCAGTTCAGAGAGGGTATGTGGAAGTATTGCATGTCAGTTCAGAGAGGGTATGTGGAAGTATTGCATGTCAGTTCAGAGAGGGTATGTGGAAGTATTGCATGTCAGTTCAGAGAGGGTATGTGGAAGTATTGCATGTCAGTTCAGAGAGGGTATGTGGAAGTATTGCATGTCAGTTCAGAAAGGGTATGTGGAAGTATTGCATGTCAGTTCAGAAAGGGTATGTGGAAGTATTGCATGTCAGTTCAGAGAGGGTATGTGGAAGTATTGCATGTCAGTTCAGAAAGGGTATGTGGAAGTATTGCATGTCAGTTCAGAAAGGGTATGTGGAAGTATTGCATGTCAGTTCAGAGAGGGTATGTGGAAGTATTGCATGTCAGTTCAGAAAGGGTATGTGGAAGTATTGCATGTCAGTTCAGAAAGGGTATGTGGAAGTATTGCATGTCAGTTCAGAGAGGGTATGTGGAAGTATTGCATGTCAGTTCCGAAAGGGTATGTGGAAGTATTGCATGTCAGTTCAGAAAGGATATGTGGAAGTATTGCATGTCAGTTCAGAAAGGGTATGTGGAAGTATTGCATGTCAGTTCAGAAAGGGTATGTGGAAGTATTGCATGTCAGTTCAGAGAGCGTATGTAGAAGTATTGCATGTCAGTTCAGAGAGGGTATGTGGAAGTATTGCATGTCAGTTCAGAGATGGTATGTGGAAGTATTGCATGTCAGTTCAGAGAGGGTATGTGGAAGTATTGCATGTCAGTTCCGAAAGGGTATGTGGAAGTATTGCATGTCAGTTCAGAGAGGGTATGTGGAAGTATTGCATGTCAGTTCAGAAAGGGTATGTGGAAGTATTGCATGTCAGTTCAGAAAGGGTATGTGGAAGTATTGCATGTCAGTTCAGAGAGGGTATGTGGAAGTATTGCATGTCAGTTCAGAAAGGGTATGTGGAAGTATTGCATGTCAGTTCAGAGAGGGTATGTGGAAGTATTGCATGTCAGTTCAGAGAGGGTATGTGGAAGTATTGCATGTCAGTTCCGAAAGGGTATGTGGAAGTATTGCATGTCAGTTCAGAGAGGGTATGTGGAAGTATTGCATGTCAGTTCAGAGAGGGTATGTGGAAGTATTGCATGTCAGTTCAGAAAGGGTATGTGGAAGTATTGCATGTCAGTTCAGAAAGGGTATGTGGAAGTATTGCATGTCAGTTCAGAGAGGGTATGTGGAAGTATTGCATGTCAGTTCAGAAAGGGTATGTGGAAGTATTGCATGTCAGTTCAGAGAGGGTATGTGGAAGTATTGCATGTCAGTTCAGAAAGGGTATGTGGAAGTATTGTATGTCAGTTCAGAAAGGGTATGTGGAAGTATTGCATGTCAGTTCAGAGAGGGTATGTGGAAGTATTGCATGTCAGTTCAGAAAGGGTATGTGGAAGTATTGCATGTCAGTTCAGAAAGGGTATGTGGAAGTATTACATGTCAGTTCAGAAAGGGTATGTGGAAGTATTGCATGTCAGTTCAGAGAGGGTATGTGGAAGTATTACATGTCAGTTCAGAGAGGGTATGTGGAAGTATTGCATGTCAGTTCAGAAGTACAGAAAAAAACATCTTTTAGAGAGGTGTTTTTTTTTCTGTACTTCTGAACTGACATGCAATACTTTCACATTATGAGCACCATAACTATACTGAAATTGCTGGATCCAGTCCTTCGGGGAAAGCTGTGCAAGCCTTAAGTTGGATATTAGCTGCTGTAATGCCAATTCAGAATGAGATGTGAGCACATCCAGAACATATACAAGATTATGGGGCAAGATCACAGGAAACAACAGACGTTACAGGGTGAGGGAAGTGAGAGAGGTGACTTTCATATGCTACATTAACCTCTTCATGCCCTTTTGACAACATCGCATCCCCAAGAAAGTGTTAGATTATTTACACAGAGTCACTGGTCTTTGTTGTAGGAGATGTGATCTGGGTGTTCAATTCAGTTACATAATTATGGTTCAAAGCCACACATTATACATCACACTTGTAAAGTTGCACAGGTTTGACTGTTTACTTACAAATCAATTTCCTGAGCATATATACTCATACACATATATGTTCCTGCCTGAATTCTGACTAAATTCTCCACCGCGTATACACATACATTAACCCTATGCATTATTTGTGTATGTGTGATTGTGTGAGGAAAGTGTTCTGATCCCTACCCTAATTTCCTACTGCAATACATGCTACATTCTGCAAACCAATGTGGTGTAAAGAGACTATTTCACTGAACAGTTCTGAAAACTTTGTTGCTCTTTAGTTGTACCCACCAAACTATATACATAATTCAAAACTAGGAAATTAGGGAGGGGGGGGATTTATCAAAAAGCTTGGAGAGAGATAAATTTCTAACTAATCAGATCCTGTCACTTCAAACACAGCCTGTAACATCACAGTTAGCAGCTGATTGGTTGGTACTTTATCTCTCCACTTTAACTCTCCAAGCTTTGATACATCTCACCCATGGTATGCGCAATGGAAATATTTCAGTGCATATTTAAAGGATTCCCTTTAACACATCACGTAATAGAAATTATTGGAAGTCCATTCTTGATTAGTTATGGGACGCCACCTAATGAGCCTTAATTTCACTGGTCCATAGTGATTTTAATACTGTCTCAGGCCACAAAATGGCGACTTTCTCTGTGTACATGACTGGTGCACTTCAAGGTCTCCCTCATATTTTCTTTACAGATGAGAAATAAACTTGACCGGTCCCAGGAGCAGAAAGCCGGAGAGATGTTTCAAGCTAAAATTCCTACCACAGCAGCCACAGGGCATGTAAGTACAGGTCTTCTTAAGATACCCTGCGGTGGGGCAATAAAGGAAGGTTTGTGTTCCATTGCAGAAAGGGAACTTTTACTTCACAAAGCTCTGTTTGTTAGTCACTTGAAAATGCATATAAAGCACAGTACTGCCAGTGACCGAGTACATTAGCTTAGGACACTAATGCTGTTCCAAAAATTCTTTATGGTGATTCTAAAAATGAGACAAGGGAACAGTGTTTTAAACCTAGATTTACATGTTATGTCTGTGACTGCACACCACATACAGTATTTAGGAGTGCAGAAACTACGGATGAGACTTCCACTGCACCTTAATGCATTCTCCAGCTAGCATCCTGCACCCTGCAGTGCATCCCCTAATGAAGAGCTTTGGACAGTCCCTCTGTCATAGGCTACCTGCCCACTACTACAAGATCTAATATACTGTAGCCTGAGTGAAATGGGGACTTGCAGTGGTGAGTAGGCCAGGCCTGTGTCCAGGAAGTTAGGTGCTCTGCTCTAGCCTCAGTGTGGACTATGCAGCCTGAGGCATATGTATAAAAATTACTTTGGTTTATTTCCTTGTCGGCTTCAGCTGTGTGCTCACTTGCTGAAACTGTCTACACTGCGCCTACCAGATACAAAGGACAGAGGATGATAGCTAAGAACATTCTAGTCAAGCTGACCCTGAGATGCTCTACAATATGAAGCCTTCAAGCAACCTGATACTCAGCCATTCGGTAATCAGAGCATGACATGGCCAGTGCTGAGCAGAATCCTACTTATAGACAAACTTTAGTGGGAGATTGATGTGTAAAGCGCTAAGTGGTTAGGGAGAGTTAAAGCTGCATTAATACCTAGTAAAATGTTTCCTAAGATGGACCTTGCACCTAGCTGGAGCCCCAAGGACTGCTGCATGCAAAAGGTAATACAGAACAGGTTAATAAAGACCACTCTTTAATGGTAACAGAGGGTGGAAGGTTTGAGAGTTGGAGGTCCAGTCACAAGTAGCAATCCTTTTGAAACCATGCAGTAAGGGTTTCTGGGGTGTGGTATGCTTGACCAGCGGGCAGGAGACTGGCGG
Source organism: Pseudophryne corroboree (assembly GCF_028390025.1). Lineage (NCBI taxonomy): Eukaryota > Metazoa > Chordata > Amphibia > Anura > Myobatrachidae > Pseudophryne > Pseudophryne corroboree. The sequence goes on from NC_086446.1 coordinate 323,366,772, forward strand.
TCAGCATACCAACGCCGGGATCCCGGCAGCGAAATCCCGACAGGGAGAGGGGGCGAGCGCAACAAGCCCCTTGGAGGCTCGCTGTGCTCATTACGCTGCGGGCTCCATGAGTGGGAATAGTCCATGTTGGTCGGTATTCCGACCGTCAGGATTGTGAGAGAGCGGGATGTAGGGGAGGTTATGTGACAGTCGGTCTTCTGACCGCCGGTCACATGAATACATCCCGGTGGGGTTGTGCCATAAGCCCTGATGTAACAAACAAAATGCTTTTTAGGTACCTTGATATGCAGATAGTATGGATAGTGGACAGTGGAGACTCTAGACTTGGGTTTTTCTGCATCATCAAAGCCCATGGTGAAAATGTTAACGCTCCATAGATTTCCTTTCATAAAATTCATGTTCTACACATAAATTAGGATCTTACAATATTTGCAATATGAGCAAAGAGCTAGATTTGTGGACTATTTGCACTGTGGTGTTTTATACATTTGTAATTCTGTGCTGTGTACAGGCACTTACCAAGTGTTTTTAATTTCATGATGGTACATTTTCAGTTTTGTATCGTTTTAAAGTAGATCTGTCAATTACACACAGTGGCAGCAGACATTTTGACCCCCACTCAAGCACTGTGATTGCAGCAGTGGGCGTGGTTATATGTGCCATCTTGGCCACCACACTAGGAAGTGGGTGGGATCTGGGAGGTTGCTCTGCTCTCCAGGTGTCCAGGAGAACTTCCCAAAATTTGTCAGGTTACTGGACATCCCGGGAGAGTAGGCAAGTATGATTCAGTGACTGAATTCACTAGTCACATTGTGCCTCCTGTATCAGTATTGCACAAGTTACTAGTATACAAAGGGTTGTATTCGATTCAGTGCTAGATCCTGTTGACTCTTATCTGTCGGTTACGGTAGGCAAACCCTGCTCACACTCCATAAGCTGTGAGAATGCATATAATATGCGGAAGCTTCCAGTTCTCCATAGGGACACTAATATGGGAGTTTTGCCTTAATCTTCAGTTCCCTACAGGAGAGGGATTTCCTGTTGGGAAGTACTAACTTATATTTACATATTTATTTATTTTTTCTGTCCATAGCAGGGTCTGAACCCAGTAGTATAGTGATAGTGGAAGCTACTATGATGCTGCAAACTCTTTGCCAGGACAGCACCTTATCGGCCACGCTGTCTCGGCATGAGTCTCTTCGTAAATTTCCCCAATACAGCACATCAAATCGCCAGGAACAGCAGCAATGAGATATTTATTGGGGAAAATTATTCTTCCTAAATACCACACAATGCTAAAAATCTTGTGAATTAAGAAGAACTTGTTAAATATTATGGTGAAAGTAAAGAGATCCCTATCCTGGCAAAAAGAAGCATGAACCAAGATGTGTGGACTGCATAGTGTAATAGTGTTCTGTCATCTGTTATTCTTTTAGGATTCTCCTTGCAGTCCGTCAACAAGTGTGGTCCAGAGGTCAAAGGTGAGTGACTGTTCACTGGCTTCTTTTGTGTATTTACTGAATTGCAGAAAATAAAACGTTGGGCACAAAAAATACATAAATATAATTTGGAGATTAAAATTGCAAGGAACAAAATGATGAGGATAGAGGGCTATAGCTAAAAAAAACAACTTACAACATATATAAGTAATGGGAGACAGTAAGACGGTATAAAGTGCTGACCCCTAGGACCGTGTGTTGTAAGTGCTCTGCTAATGATGTTGGTATGTCGTCAGTCTTTTAGTGTGAAGCCCCCAGTTAGAGAACTCTGCTCATCCTGCCAGACGACCGTGTATCCTATGGAAAGGCTGGTGGCTGACAAACACATCTTTCACAACAGATGCTTTTGTTGCAAGCACTGCAGTACCAAACTGAGGTGGGTATTCTATTTCAATGAGATCTGAGAACAGCATTCACAACAAGGGAGGTCATTCAGAACTGATCGCTGCTGTGCATTTTCACACAGGGACGATCAGCTACTAACTGCGTATGCACCGCAATGCGCACGCGCGTCGGCCATCAACAACGGGCATCGCTGGTCAGCGATGGCATGGTGCGAAAAATCCGATTGCACGGGCGTTCAAGGTGTTTGACAGGAAGAGGCCGTTTACGGGTGGTTTACTGGGAGTGTCGGGGAACATGCAGGTGTGCCCAAGCATTTTCAGCCTGTTGTGATCGCACTGGAGGAGTAAGTCCTGGGCTGCGCACAGACTGCACACACTGGATTTTAGCAGCTCAGCTACACATAGGATCGCACACTTGCACGGCGGATATACACTCCCCCTGGAGGCAGCGACTATCTGAACGCAAGACCGCAAAATTAGCAGCCCAACGATCAGATCTGAATTACCCTCAATGTACCTTCTTAAAGAATGCTTAATGTTCTCCTTATTAGTAATTATTTTGTGAACAGTAGGTCTACACAACCTACGGCACATCCACATAAGACAAGTAAATGAAGTAGTCATTGTATGAAACATTCAAAATCATACATCAAAGTAAAATTTGAAATGAACATGTAATTGTATGTATCCACTTTATGGAAAACAGGTATAGTATAAAGACCACTTGCACAAATTAAGGGTTACTATTTTGTTGCCTTAATTATTAAGTCTAAGAATGTTAACAGATTAATGTGGACCTCACTAACCACAAAATGGATGTTTTCCAAAGTCGGTAAGGATTACACTTGCAGAAGGCTTGTTAAACTCTAAAACACTACTGCTACTGTTGTTTGTTTTGTAAGGTGTGTGTGATAGGGAAACTGTAAAGGAACAGATTATATGGAATGTACATGGGGTGGATAAGATATGGAAACGGGTGTGAAAGTCAAATATCTATGTTAACACAGAGTTTGGAACTCCATGCATGTAATACAGATTGTATCCTTCTTGGCATAAACTAAAATTATGAATGGTTTATAATGGAATGATGTACCACAGGAATAGAATATTTAAGTTGCTTGAGAAATTATGGAGGAGGGAATCGGCTTGTGACTGTCTTCATTAAAATGGACTACAGTGGGGCAAGGTTATTGAAGTCTGGTGATTGTTCTGGACAGTGAAGATGATCGTCAGACAAGACTGAATGCTTCTGGCTGTGTGTGCGTGGGTCATTGTCATCATGGAATATTTATATAATTGTTAGCGAACAACTTCTGAACCATGGGATGCGCCTGGTAGCCTAAAATATCCATGTAGTAACTGGCAGTAATTCAGTTCTTGAGTGAATGACCAGCAGAACACAAACCATCACTGAACCACCTCCATTTATCACAGTTGTAACCAGGCATTCAGGAGCTTTATAGGCTTCCTTGGCCATTCAGTACACCTGTCCTGGTGTAGAAAAGATGACTCATTGGACCATTGTACATGTTTCTAAGCATTAGACGTCCAGATTTTATAATCCCCAACATATTTTTTTTTTTTCTCTTCTTAACCACTTAACTATTTTTTTTTCTCAAAAAGACTCTCCGAAATTGTCAAGTTTTTTTTATGAGTGAATTACCAGTAGATGAACGGCGGGGTGAGCGGCGTTCCATAGCGTCCTGCTATGGAAAGCCGCTGACATCGCTGGGCAGAGGGGAAAAGCGCTCAGTGTGTATGCACTGAGCGCTTTTCAGCCCAGCGATGTCAGCGATCATCGCTGTTCATACACGCTGGGTAAAAAACGCTTAGGCCTACAGTCCCTATAATGTCTGCCACACAGGACGGGAAATTTGCGGACACTTCTGCATCATGCAGTGCTTGCACCCAGGATTTACCCGAGGGGGAAGCTTTAGCTGATCGTTCAGGCACTGGGTGCCATACATCTCCCAGTCAGCCCACAGCACCTGTGGCCAATCAGGAACCACCTTGGGCAGCATTCTCAAGTATGCTGAATACGCTTGTGACACGTCTTACGCCACCTGTGGGACCTCCTGTGCCATTGCAGCCACATATTGTCCCTGTAGTTAATCTGCCCTGGGTGGACACACGGTCTACCCAGATACAACAATTAAATCAATCTTTGGTTAGACAAAATCTACCCCACGCCCCTCTGGGGTCAAGGGGTCATCTAAGCGGGCCGCTTCCTCCTCACAATCCACTAGTATTTCAGATAATTCTTCTGAGGAGGATGGGGAATATACTGATCCGTCAGACACAGATACAGTTGCTTCTAACGAGGAAACTACAACCCAGGTTGATGTTCCTGACCTAGTGGAGTCTATTAAGCTGATTCTACAAATTGAGGATGAGATAGATCCCACTACTGCGTCTAAGAAACCTGATAAATTCAAACGTCAGAAGGTTACTAATGTAGTCTTACCATTTAATTTAAGGTTACTAAAGTAGTCTGACCATTTAATTGACATACGTCAGGACTCCTGGTCATCTCCAGGAAATAAATTTTCCCTAAGAAGATGCTAGCTCGTTATCCTATCCCTACGGAGTTGAGTAACAAGTGGGAAACTCCACCGCCGGTGGACTCTCATGTCGCCCGTCTTGTGGTGTCATCTACTCTGCCTGTCTCCACTGTCACCTCACTGAAGGAACCGACGGATAAGCGTGTGGAGGGATGCCTGAAGTCTATTTACTCCCCTACCAGTGCTATACCACTATAGCAGCCTCCTGGGCCGCGAAAGGAATTGAAGCATGGGTTCAGGCATTAGAGGATGAGCTGCCTCATGATATTTCTGACACTGCCAGACAATATCTGTCTCATATTACCACAGGCTCCCACTATATTCAGGAGGCGTCCTCTGAGGTAGGTGTAATGGCAGCCAAGGCGTCTACTACGTCTATACTGGCTCGCCGAAATCTGTGGTTGAGGTCCTGGAAGGTGGACTTAGACTCCAAAAAGACCTTGAAGGTGCTCCCTTTTAAGGGAGACATCCTTTTTGGGGAGGATCTGAATAAGATCGTGACGGACTTGGCGACTGCTAAGACTGCTTTTCTCCCAAGTACTAATCCTTCTGCACCGAAGGCGAAGAGTACCACTTTTTGTTCCTTTCGACCTCCTGGGAAAGCAAAGGGTCAGGCATACCCGAGACAGACTCGTACTTCCAAATCCACAAAACCCAAACCTAAACAGTCCTGGCTGCTGCATGACGGGGCGGGCCTTTCCCTGGGAGATCCCTGGGTGGGAGGTCAACTTCTGCAGTTCGCCCAGGCCTGGTTAAAGACCACTTTGGACGCCTGGGTGTGGGAAGTTGTCTCTCACTGGTACACAATCTCTTTCAAGAGATGTCTCCCTCGCCAGTTCTGTTTGACGGTTATCCCTTCGGATCTGTTGAAAGCGCAAGCTCTACACTTGGTTGTGCAATCCCTCCTGGACACAGGAGTGGTAGTGCCTGTACCTCTATCCCAGAGAGGCAGGGGATACTATTCGACCCTGTTTCTAGTTCCGAAACCAAATGGGTCCTTCCGGCCTATACTTAACCTCAAATCATTGAACAAATTTGTCAGAGTGTCTAAATTCCTTATTGGAACTCTGCGCTCTGTTGTACTGCCCATGGAACCAGAAGATTATATGGTATCCCTGGACATACAGGATGCTTACCTACATATACCTATTGCCGTATCACATCAACAATTTCTGCGGTTTGCTAATGGCAACCTCCATCATCAATTCCAGGCTCTGCCATTTGGACTGGCCACGGCCCCTCGGATCTTCACCAAAGGTCATGGCCATGATGACGGCCCTTCTCCGCCGTCAGGGAATCAGGATCCTGCCGTATCTGGACGACTTGCTGATCCTGGCGAACTCCCAAGATGTTCTCCTCAGTCCTCTGGAACTGACTGTCCAGTTCCTACAAGCCCACGGGTGGCTCATCAACTGGAAAAAGTCCTTGTTGGTCCCTGCTCGGAGCATGGTGCACCGCTGGACACACACAGTCAAAGACTGTTTCTGCCTCCAGAAAAAGTCCTGAAGCTTCAGGACAGGATCGGATACTTCCTTTCTCGCCCAAGAGTGTCGATACACTCGGCGATGCAAGTACTAGTCCTCATGGTGTCCGCTTTCAACATGGTAGAGTACGCTCAATTTCATTCCCACCCTCTGCAGAAGTTAATCCTTTCAAAGTGGAATGGCCTGCCCCATCGGATCAGGTCTCAAATGATTTCCTTAACGCCGGAGGTTCGTCTGTCACTGAGCTGGTGGCTACAGGACCAACAGTTGAGCAGGGGCCGTCCCTTCTGGATCTCCAACTGGGTCCTACGGACGACGGACGCCAGTCTGCGGGGTTGGGGCGCGGTGTTGGAGCAACACTCTCTCCAGGGTCAGTGGACCAAGGAGGAATCTCTCCACCCGATAAACATTCTGGAATTGCGGGCGGTGTGCAGTGCGTTGCCGCTTGCCCTACCTCTGCTACAGAACAGGCCTGTTCAAGTACAATCAGACAATGCCACCACGGTGGCGTACATAAATCATGAAGGCAGAACTCGATGCCACATGGCAATGCTGGAAGTATCAAAAATCCTTTATTGGGCGGAACGCCATCTGCCAGCAATATCGGCGGTGTTCACCCGGAGTCCTCAACTGGGAAGCGGATTTCCTCAGTCGTCAGGAGGTACACGCCAGAGAGTGGAATCTTCATCCGGAAGTCTTCACGGACAAGTGGGGCCTACCAGATGTAGACCTGATGGTGTCTCGACACAATCACAACAAGGTTCCGGTCTTCGGATCAAGGACAAGGAAGCGTTCGTGGACGCACTGGCAATTCCATGGAATTTTTGGCTACCATACTTGTTCCCTCCAGTGTCACTCCTGCCCAGGGTAATACGGAAGTTCACGCAAGAAGGAGGAATGCTACTTTCAGTCGCTCCATCGTGGCCCAGGCGGCATTGGTTCTCAGACCTGCAGGGTCTATTGAGTGGGCGTCCTCTTCTACTTCCTCAACGCCCAGACCTCCTCGTTCAGGGCCCTTGTGTCTACCCAGACCTGGCCAGACTGGCTTTGACTATGTGGCTCTTGAGGCCTCACTCCTGAGGGCCAAAGGATTCTCCAAGGCGGTTATTCAAACTATGTTGATGGCCCGCGAACCGGCTTCTGCACGGATTTATTACAGGGTCTGGAATTCTTACTTCACCTGGTATGCTGCTAAGAATTATGATGCATACGCGTTGAGAACTTCCAGACTTTTGGCTTTTCTGCAACAAGGCCTAGACTTAGGCCTTCGTCTGGCCTCCTTCAAGGTTCATATATCTGCCTTGTCGGTGTGGTTTCAGAGAAAAATTGCGTCTATTACCGACGTTCATACTTTCACTCAGGGTGTTTTACGGATTCAGCCTCCCTCTGACCCTTCTGTGGCTCCATGGGATCTGTCTGTTGTCTTGAATGTCCTACAAGAGTCTCCATTTGAACCTCTTGAGTCTGTGGACCTTAAATGCATTATGCCTAAGGTCGTGTTTCTGCTGGCTATTGCCTCTGCTAGGAGGGTGTCGGACTTAGGCGCTTTGTCCTGTCGTCCACCCATTTTGATTTTTCACCGTGACCGGGCAGTTCTTAGAACTCGCCTCTGTTATCTACCTAAGGTGGTGTCCTCTTTCCATCTTAACCAAGAGATTGTGATTCCGGCTTTTATCTCTTCTGGTTTGTCCTCCAAAGAGCGGTCTTTGGATGTGGTACGGGCTCTCCGTATTTACGTGGAGAGGACTGCCTCTATGAGGAGGTCAGATACCCTTTTTGTACTTTTTGGTTTTCACAAACATGGCTGGCCTGCGAATTCCTTGGCCAGATGGATTAGAATGGTGATTGCACAAACCTATGCGCAGGCTGGACTCCCAGCTCCTGCTTCTTCAAAGCCCATTCTACTCCGTCTGTTGGACCTTCTTGGGCGGCCCGCTGAACAATTGTGCAAGGCGGCTACATGGTCCTCAGTGAACATGTTCCTTAGGTTCTATGCCTTTGATACTTTCGCCTCCCAGGATGATACACTTCCCCAGTGGCTGCTATTGTCTGCATCCGCTGGGTGGAGGATCCTGCCATGCTGACCGATCAGCAGTGATCGGCAGCACAGCAACACTGAGGGTGCAGGGAGGCAGAGGGACCTTACCTCCGCTGCTGATCTCAGAGAGACCGGAAGTTTCACTTCCCTGACACTGCTAACACTGTCTATCTGACTAGTCGCATCCTGTGCAACCAAGTCAGATAAGACGCTTGCTGGTGTGGTCGCATCTGATGTGACCATGCCAGGCAAGTGCTTAAGGTGCATACACACACTGTAAGATATTGACTTATGTGCAATTTTAGCTATACTTTGTACTAGATAGTCAAAATTGACTTACCTGCACAGTCTAGTGCGCATCGGGATCGAATCGGTATCGCAAGCTGGCTAACACCTTGTGATATGCACTAACTTTCCCCGTGATTTTGACTATATAGTCAAAATTGCAAGGTAATATCGCTCCGTGTGTACACACCTTTTAGTGTTGTCAGTAATCAGGGATCTGTCATGGATGAAGGGTTTGTGAAGCTCTCGTCAGACTGATCTTGTAGAAACAGGGTCTTTAAGAATATAGGATCTACTGTAACATTTACTGCAGTAGATTGATTTTTAGACACAATCCTCTTCAGTGCTCCCTTTCACTTTTTTCTGTTTAGCAGTTGCTATTCTTCTCAGCTTATAAGGTATTTCCATGCAGTGTATAACATCGTAACCTTACAAACTTGCTCTGGATAGATCGTCAAAGTGTTTTTGTCACAAATGCTTCAGTTAAATACATCAACAATCTGCGCTCATTCATTATCTGTAATTCATTGATACTGGAACTACAGGGAATGAAGAAACAAAATAATAAGCAAGACAACAAATGTTCTTACAATGTAACCAACAAAAATGGTTTCAACCGCTATGTTGTACAAGGGCCCTCACTCTGACCTGACCGCACACTGCAACTTTTTGCTGCCTATGCGATCTGGTAGACGCCGCCTATGGCGGAGTGGATTTTTGCATAGCAAGGCTGCGATTGCTTGTGCAGCAGAGCTATGCAAAAACTTTTTGTGTAGATGAGGAGTAGGTCTGTACTTACTTACCTCTTGCAATCACTTCAGCATCTCAAGTCCCGGAATTGACGTCCGACATTCGCCCACCAATCGCCTTGACATGCCTGCGTTCGGCTCTCCACTCCCCGAAAATGGTCAGTTGACGCCCCGAAACACCTTCCTCCTGTCAATCACGGTGCGATTGCGTCAGCGATCGTTATCTTCAATTCAGTCGCTGCCCGGCGTTCCTTGTCACCGGGCAGCGACGCACCCGTGCATTGTGTCCGCGCATTCCGGACCCGTTCGCATGGCCGCGGAAAAAAGCATGCGAACGGGTCGGAATGACCTCCACTGTTTCCATAATTTTGTCCTGCCCGTGTGTGATGTGAGGTCTTGTACCTGTACCAGACTGCTGGGTCATGGTTTCCTTTAGCAAAAATAAATTAAGCAGCATTCAGACATGGCATTCTGATCAGTACAGAATAATTGTGTAAAAAGAATTTGATATACAGTACTGTGCAACAGTTTTAGGCAGGTGCTTTCAATTAATTGTATTTTTGTTAATTGCTAAAAATAAACTAAGTGAATGAACAGCAGAGAAATCTAAATCAAATCAATATTTGGTGTGACCACCATTTGCCTTCAAAACAGCATCAATTCTTCTAGGTACACTTGCACAGTTTTTGAAGAAACTCTGCGGGGAGGTTGTTCCAAACATCTTGGAGAACTAACCACAGATCTTCTGTGGCTGTAGGTTTGCTCAAATCCTTCTGTCTCAATGTATTTCCCAGACAGACTCAATGATGTTGAGATCAGGGCTCTGTGGGGCCATACCATCACATCCAGGACTCATTGGGGCAGATGTATTAACCTGGAGAAGGCATGAGGAAGTGATAAACCAGTAATAAATGCAAGGTGATAAACACACCAGCCAATCTGCTCCCATATGTAAATTCACAGAAGCTGATTGGCTGGTGCATTATCACCTTGCACTTAACACTGCTTTATCACTGGTTTATGACTTCCTTATGCCTTCTCCAGGTTAATACATCTACCCCATTGTTTTTTACGCTGAAGATAGTTCTTAATGACATTGGCTGTATGTTTGGGGTTGTTGTCCTGCTGCAGTATTAATTTGGAGCCAAGCAGGCTCCTCCCAAATGGTATTGCATGATGAATAAGTACCTGGCTGTATTTCTCAACATTGAAGACACCATTAATACTAACCAAGGGTGTTATTCAGGTTTGTTAGCAACCCAAAAAAAGCACATTAGTGGGAAAAACCATGTTGCACTGCAGGTGGGGCAAATGTAACGTGTGCAGAGAGATTTAGATTTGGGTGGGTTTTATTGTTTCTCTGCATGGTGAATACTGGTTGCTTTATTTTACATTTGCACACACCCCACCCAAATCTCTCTGTACATGTTGCATTGGCCCCAGCTGCAGTGCAGCATGGTTTTGCCCATTAGTGTGCTTTTTTTATTTGTTAACAAACCTGGATAAGACCCCAACTCCCCACCTCCTTTTGCTGAAATGCAGCCCCAGACTTGCACGGAACCTCCACCATGCTTCACTGTTGCCTGCAGACACTCATTATTGTACCGCCCTCCAGCCTTTCTGTGAACCTACTGCCTTCTGTTATAACAAAATTTCTCTAACGTCCTAGTGGATGCTGGGAACTCCGTAAGGACCATGGGGAATAGCGGGCTCCGAAGGAGGCTGGGCACTCTAGAAAGATTTATGACTACCTGGTGTGCACTGGCTCCTCCCACTATGACCCTCCTCCAAGCCTCAGTTAGATTTCCTGCCCGGCCGAGGTTGGATGCACACTAGGGGCTCTCCTGAGCCCTTAGAAAGAAAGTTTAGATTTAGGTTTTTTATTTTCAGTGAGACCTGCTGGCAACAGGCTCACTGCAGCGAGGGACTAAGGGGAGAAGAAGCGAACTCGCCTGCTTGCAGCCGGATTGGGCTTCTTAGGCTACTGGACACCATTAGCTCCAGAGGGATCGACCGCAGGCCCAGTCCTTGGTGTTCGGTCCCGGAGCCGTGCCGCCGTCCCCCTTACAGAGCCGGAAGCAAGAAGGAGGTCCGGAAAAACGGCGGCAGAAGACATCAGTCTTCACCAAGGTAGCGCACAGCACTGCAGCTGTGCGCCATTGCTCCTCATGCACACTTCACACTCCGGTCACTGAGGGTGCAGGGCGCTGGGGGGGGGCGCCCTGAGCAGCAATAAAAACACCTTGGCTGGCAAAAATACCACAATATATAGCCCCAGAGGCTATATATGTGGTAAATACCCCTGCCAGAATCCAGGAAAAAGCGGGAGAATAGGCTGCGGAAAAGGGGCGGAGCTATCTCCCTCAGACACACTGGCGCCATTTCTCCTTCACAGATCCGCTGGAAGGAAGCTCCCTGGCTCTCCCCTGCAGTCTACACTTCAGAACAGGATAAAAACAGAGAGGGGGGGCACTAAATTTAGGCGCAATATATATATATATATATAATATAAAAAGCAGCTATAGGGGACATAACTCAGTTAGTCCCTGCATTATATAGCGCTCTGGTGTGTGCTGGCATACTCTCACTCTGTCCCCCCAAAGGGCTTTTGTGGGTCCTGTCCTCATTCGGAGCATTCCTTGTGTGTGTGCGGTGTGTCGGTACGGCTGTGTCGACATGTTTGATGAGGATAATGATGTGGAGGCGGAGCAGATGCCTTTAGAAGGGATGTCACCCCCTGCGGGGCAGACACCTGAGTGGATGGGCTTATGGAAAGTAATGAGTGCACGTATAGACTCCTTATATAAGAAAATCGACGACATGCCAAATGTGGGACAGCCGACTTCTCAGCTCGTGCCTGCCCAGGCGTCGCATGGGTCGTCAGGGGCTCTAAAGGGAAATCTGCGGATTGGCATCTAAAGTAAGTGCATTGTCCATCTCTGCTAGGAGAGGCTTATGGACTCGCCAGTGGACAGGAGATGCAGATTCAAAAAAGCACATGGAAGTGTTACCATATAAGGGTGAGGAATTATTTGGGGATGGTCTCTCGGACCTAGTTTCCACAGCAACGTCTGGGAAGTCGGCATTTTTACCCCATGTCCCCTCACAGCCTAAGAAGGCGCCGTTTTATCAGGTTCAGTCCTTTCGGACCCAGAAAAACAGGCGTGGAAAAGGCGTGTCCTTTCTGTCCAGAGGCAGAGGTAGGGAAAAAAGGCTGCAACAAACAGCAGGTTCCCCGGAGCAAAAGTCCTCCCCCGCTTCTTCTTCCAAGTCCGCCGCATGACGGTGGGGCTCCACAGGCGGAGCCAGGTACGGTGGGGGGCCGCCTCAAGAATTTCAGCGATCAGTGGGCTCGCTCACAGGTGGATCCCTGGATCCTTCAAATAGTATCTCAGGGGTACAAACTGGAATTCGAGGCGTCTCCACCCCACCGGTTCCTAAAATCTGCCTTGCCGATTGCTCCCTCAGACAGGGAGGCGGTGCTAGCGGCAATTCACAAGCTGTATTCCCAGCAGGTGATAATCAAGGTACCCCTACTTCAACAAGGCCGGGGTTACTATTCCACACTATTTGTGGTACCGAAACCGGACGGTTCGGTGAGACCCATTTTAAATTTGAAATCCTTGAACACATACATAAAAAAATTCAAGTTCCAAGATAGAATCGCTCAGGGCGGTTATTGCGAGCCTGGACGAGGGGGATTACATGGTATCCCTGGACATCAAGGATGCTTACTTGCATGTCCCCATTTACCATCCTCACCAGGAGTACCTCAGATTTGTGGTACAGGATTGCCATTACCAATTCCAGACGCTGCCGTTTGGACTGTCCACGGCACCGAGGGTATTTACCAAGGTTATGGCGGAAATGATGATACTCCTTCGAAAAAAGGGAGTTTTAATTATCCCGTACTTGGACGATCTCCTAATAAAAGCGAGGTCCAAGGAACAGTTGTTGGTGGGAGTAGCACTATCTCAGGAGGTGCTGCACCAGCACGGCTGGATTCTGAATATCCCAAAGTCACAGCTGGTTCCGACGACACGGCTACTGTTCCTGGGTATGATTCTGGATACAGTCCAGAAAAAAAAAGTGTTTCTCCCGGAGGAGAAAGCCAGGGAGTTGTCATCTCTAGTCAGAGACCTCCTGAAACCAAAACAGGTATCAGTGCATCGCTGCACGCGGGTCCTGGGAAAGATGGTGGCTTCTTACGAAGCAATTCCCTTCGGCAGGTTCCATGCCAGAATCTTTCAGTGGGACCTGTTGGACCAGTGGTCCGGATCGCATCTTCAGATGCATCGCTTGATAACCCTGTCTCCAAGAACCAGGGTGTCGCTACTGTGGTGGCTGCAGAGTGCCCATCTTCTAGAGGGCCGCAGGTTCGGCATACAGGACTGGGTCCTGGTGACCACGGATGCCAGCCTTCGAGGCTGGGGGGCAGTCACACAGGGAAGAAACTTCCAAGGACTATGGTCGAGTCAGGAGACTTCCCTTCACATAAATATTCTGGAACTAAGGGCCATCTACAATGCCCTAAGTCAAGCAAAATCCCTGCTCCTACACCAGCCGGTGCTGATCCAGTCAGACAACATCACGGCAGTCGCCCATGTAAATCGACAGGGCGGCACAAGAAGCAGGATGGCGATGGCGGAAGCCACAAGAATTCTCCGATGGGCGGAGAATCATGTACTAGCACTGTCAGCAGTGTTCATTCCGGGAGTGGACAACTGGGAAGCAGACTTCCTCAGCAGACACGACCTCCACCCGGGAGAGTGGGGACTTTATCCAGAAGTCTTCCAGATGCTGGTAAACCGTTGGGAAAAACCACAGGTGGACATGATGGCGTCCCGCCTCAACAAAAAATTAAAAAGATATTGCGCCAGGTCAAGGGACCCTCAGGCGATAGCTGTGGACGCTCTAGTGACACCGTGGGTGTACCTAGTCGGTTTATGTGTTCCCTCCTCTGCCTCTCATACCAAAGGTATTGAGAATAATAAGAAAGCGAGGAGTAAACACCATTCTCGTGGTTCCGGATTGGCCAAGACGAGCGTGGTACCCGGAACTTCAAGAGATGCTCTCAGAGGACCCGTGGCCTCTACCGCTCAGACAGGACCTGCTACAACAGGGGCCCTGTCTGTTCCAAGACTTACCGCGGCTGCGTTTGACGGCATGGCGGTTGAACACCGGATCCTAAAGGAAAAGGGTATTCCGGAAGAAGTCATTCCTACGCTTATTAAGGCCAGGAAAGATGTTACGGCAAAGCATTATCACCGCATATGGCGGAAATATGTTGCATGGTGCGAGGCCAAAAAGGCCCCAACAGAGGAATTTCAACTAGGTCGATTTCTGCATTTCCTGCAAGCAGGAGTGAATATGGGCCTAAACCTAGGCTCCATTAAAGTACAGATCTCGGCTCTGTCGATTTTCTTTCAAAAAGAACTAGCTTCAGTACCTGAAGTTCAGACATTTGTGAAAGGAGTGCTGCATATTCAGCCCCCATTTGTGCCTCCTGTGGCACCTTGGGATCTCAACGTGATGTTGAGTTTCTTAAAATCACATTGGTTTGAGCCACTAAAAACCGTGGATCTGAAATATCTCACGTGGAAAGTGGTCATGTTATTGGCCTTGGCTTCAGCCAGGCGAGTGTCAGAATTGGCGGCTTTATCATGTAAAAGCCCTTATTTGATTTTCCATATGGATAGGGCAGAATTGAGGACTCGTCCCCAGTTTCTCCCTAAGGTGGTGTCAGCGTTTCACCTGAACCAGCCTATTGTGGTGCCTGCGGCTACTAAGGATTTGGAGGACTCCAAGTTGCTAGACGTTGTCAGGGCCCTGAAAATATATGTTTCCAGGACGGCTGGAGTCAGAAAATCTGACTCGCTGTTTATCCTGTATGCACCCAACAAGCTGGGTGCTCCTGCTTCTAAGCAGTCTATTGCTCGCTGGATTTGTAGTACAATTCAGCTTGCACATTCTGTGGCAGGCATGCCACAGCCAAAATCTGTAAATGCCCATTCCACAAGGAAGGTGGGCTCATCTTGGGCGGCTGCCCGAGGGGTCTCGGCTTTACAACTTTGCCGAGCAGCTACTTGGTCAGGGGCAAACACATTTGCAAAATTCTACAAATTTGATACCCTGGCTGAGGAGGACCTGGAGTTCTCTCATTCGGTGCTACAGAGTCATCCGCACTCTCCCGCCCGTTTGGGAGCTTTGGTATAATCCCCATGGTCCTTACGGAGTTCCCAGCATCCACTAGGACGTTAGAGAAAATAAGAATTTACTCACCGGTAATTCTATTTCTCGTAGTCCGTAGTGGATGCTGGGCGCCCATCCCAAGTGCGGATTGTCTGCAATACTTGTAAATAGTTATTGTTAACTAAAGGGTTATTGTTGAGCCATCTGTTGAGAGGCTCAGTTGTTTTCATACTGTCAAACTGGATATAGTATCACGAGTTGTACGGTGTGATTGGTGTGGCTGGTAAGAGTCTTACCCGGGATTCTAAATCCTTCCTTATTATGTCTGCTCGTCCGGGCACGGTGTCCTAACTGAGGCTTGGAGGAGGGTCATAGTGGGAGGAGCCAGTGCACACCAGGTAGTCATAAATCTTTCTAGAGTGCCCAGCCTCCTTCGGAGCCCGCTATTCCCCATGGTCCTTACGGAGTTCCCAGCATCCACTACGGACTACGAGAAATAGAATTACCGGTGAGTAAATTCTTATTATTTAAAATTTTGACTCATCAGTCCAGAGCATCTACTGCCATTTTTCTGCACCCCAGTTCCTATGTTTTATGTGCTTAATTGAGTCGATTGGCCTTGTTTCCATGTCAAAGGTATAGGTTTTTGGTCGCAATTCTACCATAAAGGCCACTTCTGGCCATACTTCTCTGAACAGTAGATGGGTCTACCTGATCCCACTGGTTTCTGCCAGTTCTGAGCTGATAGCACTGCTGAACATCTTCCAATGTTGAAGGGAAGTAAGCATGATGTCTCCTTCCTCTGATGCACTAAGTTTCCTTGGCTGACCACTTCGTCTATGGTCCTCAACATTCCCCATTTTTTTTGTGCTTCAATGCTAAGAAATACAGGCAGGTATGACCATATGAACCTGTTGACCTTTATCAGTGTCGACCTTGTGCCTGTCGACCTAATGAATGTAGCCCTATAGTCCGGATCCCAGTGCAGATAGTGACATACAGTGATAGACTAAGAAATAGTCTAGCTCATGGTAAATATGTAAGGTGTGATCTATATTGGCTTTTCTCATACGTCCTAGAGGATGCTGGGGTCCACTTCAGTACCATAGGGTATAGACTGTTCTGCAGGAGCCATGGGCACTTTAAGACTTTTCAAGAGTGTGAACTGGCTCCTCCCTCTATGCCCCTCCTCCAGACCTCAGTTTTAGAATTGTGCCCAGGCAGACTGGATGCACTCTGAGGAGCTCTACTGAGTTTCTCTGAAAGACTTTGCAAGGTTTTTTTATTTTCAGGGAGAACTGCTGGCAACAGTCTCCCTGCTTCGTGGGACTTAGGGGGCAGAAGTAGGAACCAACTTCCTGAATAGTTTCATGGCTCTGCTTCTGGCTGACAGGACGCCATTAGCTCCTGAAGGGTACTGAACACTAGCTGCGGCTATGCGCTCACTCCCACAGGCCACAGTCACCCCCCTTACAGAGCCAGAGGTCAGACGACAGGTGAGGGTACATAAGAGGATCTTCAGTCATCGTGATGGCTAAAAAGGTACCGCGCAGCGGGCGGGTAACGCTGCGTGCCATGCTACCCTTCAACACAGGCATAACGGGGGGGGGGGCGCCCTGGGCAGCATGAAACCTAAATAAAAACTGGCTAGTAAGGGGACATAAGTTGCTGAGGCACAGTCCTACCCCTGCCAGTATAAAAATTAGTATTGAAATTGCTGAGGGGAAATACGCCGTTGCGGGGGCGCGGCCTCCTCCTCAGTCAGCCAGCACACTGCTCAGCGCCATTTTCTCTTCAAGCAAACTGCAGAGAAGAATGCTGGTCCTCCTCCGCTTCTGAACAAGTATCAGGGTGCAGAACAGGAGGGGGGCACAGTATAAATTGGTGCTGTATTGTGAATTTATCATTATAAAAGTACAGGTCTGTGGGCAGTTTTGTGTTACACAGGGTTTTTATCACTAGCGCTGGGGTGTGAGCTGGCAAATCCTTTGTGTGCTTCTGACAGATTTTACTGTGCGTCTGTCCCCTATAAGTCCCGGAATGTCTGTGGTGTGGTTGTGCACGTGTGTGACATGTCTGAGGCAAGGAGCTCTTCCCCTGAGGGAGCCATTTTAGGGACACAGAGTTGTAATGTGGTGGCGCTGGCGGCACACCACAAGCCTGAATGGGTGAAAGAATTACGTGATAGTGTGAATCATATCAGCAAGAGATTAGATAAGTCTGAGTCTCATGGAGAAAATCCATGGAAGATGTGATTTTTCATAGTTCTGCCTTTTCATCCAAAGGCGACCCCTCAGGGTCACATAAGAGACCATTTGCACAAATAGTACAAACTGATACCGACACAGACTCTGATTCCTGTGTCGACACTAGTTATTCCAGGGGAATAGATCCTAAATTGGCAAAAAGCATTCAATATATGATTGTTGCTATAAAGGAAGTTACGGAAGCCCCTCCTTTACCTCAGGAGAAGGCTTATTTTTATAAGGAAAAGAAAATTAATATAACTTTCCCTCCTTCTCACGAGCTAAATACTCTCTTTGAGGGAGTTTGGGTAAACCCTGAAAAGAAATTTCAGATTCCCAAAAGAATTCAGGTTGCTTATCCCTTCCCGGCAGAGGACAGGAAAAGATGGGAGTCACCCCCGGTTCTAGACAGTGCCCTGTCACGTTTAACTAAAAAGGTGATTCTCCCTGCACCTGAGACGGCTTCACTAAAGGAGCCGGCAGACCGCAAGTTGGAGACTACGTTAAAATCTATTTATGTGGCCAATGGTACGCTACTCAGGCCCACCATTGTTTGTGCGTGGTTGAGTAGTGCTATCGAAAAATGGTTAGACAACTTGCCATCTGAAATTGACACGATAGAGACGAGAAACTCCTAACCTTAAGTCATATTAAAGACGCTGCTGCATACATGCTAGAAGCCATGAAAGATATTGGGCTCATGGGTTCAAAAGCCGCTACTATGGCAGTCTAAGCTCTGAGGGTGTTGTGGATTCGCCAATGGAATGCTGACGCAGATTCCAAAAGAAATATGGAGGCTCTCCTGTATAAAGATGAGGCCTTGTTTGGAGATGGGCTGGGTGCTTTAGTCTCTGCGGTTACCGCAGGTAAGTCGACATTCTTGCCTTATGCTCCTGGGACGGCAAAAAAGACATCACTCAGATGCAGTCCTTTCGGCCCAACAAATACAAAAAGGGTAAAGGTTCCCCTTTCTTTGCAGGTAGAGGGAGGGGAAGAGGAAAAAAGTCCACAGCGTCTCCAGGAACGCAGGAGCAGAAATCAACCCCTGCTTCTGCCAAATCTGCAGCATGATGCTGGGGCTCCCGTGCGGGTGGGAGCACGTCTGAAACTTTTCAGTCAGCTCTGGGTTCAGTATGGCCTGGACCCATGGGTCTTGCAAATAGTGTCCCATGGATACAAACTGGAGTTTCAAGACATCCCTCCATGCCGATTTTTCAAATCGACCTCGTCAGCTTCTCTTCCAGACAGAGAAGTATTAACAGCTGCAATTCAAAAATTATGTCAGGATCAGGTAATTGTCCTGGTACCCTAGTCACAACAGGGAGAAGGTTTTTATTCAAGCCTCTTCGAAGTTTCGAAGCCGGACGGCTCGGTCAGACCAATTTTAAACCTGCAATCTCTGATTCTCTACCTGAAAAGATTCAAGTTCAAGATGGAATCTCTGAGGGCAGTGATTTCCAGTCTAGAGGAAGGGGACTTCATGGTGTCAGTAGACATAAAAGATGCTTACTTGCATGTTCCTATTCATCCTCCTCATCAAGCTTATCGGAGATTCGCAGTACAGGATTGCCATTACCAGTTCCAGACAATGCCGTTCAGACTCTCCACGGCACTGAGAGTATTCACCAAGGTGATGGCAGTGATGATGGTCCTCCTTCGACAACAAGGAGTCAATATAATCCCTCACCTAGACGATCTCCTGATAAAAGCGAGATCCAGGGAACGGTTGGTGCAGAACATTGCACTCTCCCTGTCCATGCTCCAACAACACTGTTGGATCATGGATTTTGCAAAGTCGAAGTTGGAACAGACGACAAGATTGTCCTTTCTGGGGATGATACTGGACACAGAAGTACAGAGGGTATTTCTTCCGGTAGAATAGGCTCTGGAAATTCAGAGAATGGTCAAACAGATTTTGAAGCCAACAAGAGTGTCGATCCATCAATGCATTCGGTTGTTGGGAAAGATGGTAGCGGCCTACGAGGCCATACAGTTTGGCCGATTCCATGCCAGAGTATTCCAGTAGGACCTGTTGGACAAGTGGTCCGGATCCCACCTACACATGCACCAGAAGATAATCCTGTCCTCCAAAGCCAGGATTTCGCTCCTGCGGTGGCTACACAGTTCTCACCTATTAGAGGGACGCAGGTTCGGGATTCAGGACTGGGTCCTAGTAACCACGGATGCAAGTCTCCGAGGCTGGGGAGCAGTCACACAGGGAAAAAGCTTCCAAGGAAAATGGTCAAGTCAGGAATCCTGTCTTCACATAAATGTTCTGGAATTGAGAGCCATTTACAACGGCATTCTACAAGCAGGGCATCTTCTTCAAGATCAACCCGTGCAGATCCAGTCGGACAATGTAACAGCAGTCGCGTACATAAACCGTCAGGGCGGAACGAAAAGCAGAGCGGCAATGGCAGAGGTGACAAAGATCCTCCTCTGGACAGAAAGATATGCAAGAGCTCTGTCGGCAATTTTCATTCCGGGAGTGGACAACTGGGAAGCAGACTTCCTCAGCAGACACGATCTTCATCCAGGAGTGGGGCCTCCACCAAGAAGTCTTCGCAGAGGTGACAAGTCTTTGAGGAGTTCCTCAAGTAGACATGATGGCATCTCGTCTCAACAAGAAGCTCCAGAGATATTGTTCCAGGTCGAGAGACCCTCAAACAATAGCAGTGGATGCACTGGTGTCACAGTGGGTGTTTCGGTCGGTGTACGTCTTCCCTCCACTTTCACGGATACCAAAAGTTCTCAAGCTCATAAGAAGAACAAGGGTTCGAGCGATCCTCATTGTCCCAGACTGGCCAAGGAGGACGTGGTATCCAGATCTTCAGGAGTTGCTCATAGAAGATCCTCTGCCTCTTCGCTAGGACCTGCTGCTGCAGGGGCCGTGCGTGTATCAAGACTTACCGCGGCTACGTTTGACAGCATGGCTGTTGAGCGCCGGATCCTAGCCCGAAAGGGTATTCCCAAAGAAGTTATCCCCATTCTTATTCAGGCCAGGAAAGGAGTAATGTCTAGACATTACCACCGTATTTGGAGAAACTATGTGTCTTGGTGTGATTCCAAGAAGGCTCCTATGGAAGAGTTTCACTTGGGATGTTTTCTCCATTTTCTGCAGGCGGGTGTGGATGCGAGCCTAAGATTGGGTTAAATCAAGGTCCAGATTTCGGCCTCATCGGTTTTCTTTCAAAAACAATTGGCCTCCCTTCCAGAAGTTCAGACGTTCGTGAAAGGGGTGCTGCACATCCAACCTCCATTTGTGCCTCCGGTGGCACCATGGGACCTTAATGTAGTGTTGCAGTTCCTTCAATCGGATTGGTTTGAACCTCTACAGGAGATAGAATTGAAGTTTCTCACTTGGAAAGTGGTCATGCTATTGGCCTTGGCATCCACAAGGCAGGTGTCTGAGTTGGGGGCCTTGTCTCACAAGAGCCATTACCTGATCTTCAATGAAGATAGGGCAGAGTTGAGAACTCGCCAACAAATTTCTTCCGAAGGTGGTTTCGCCTTTCCATATAAACCAGCCTATTGGTGTGCCAGTGGCTACTGACACCTTCACCGCGTCAAAGTCTCTTGATGTGGTTAGAGCTTTGAATATGTATATCGCAAGAACAGCTAGGATTCGGAAAACAGAGGCTCTGTTTATCCTGTATGCTCCCAACAAGATTGGGTGTCCTGCTTCTAAGCAGACCATTGCGCGCTGGATCAGAGGGACGATTCAGCACGCTCATTCCATGGCAGGATTGCCGATAACGAAGTCGATAAATGCCCATTCTACTAGAAAGGTGGGCTCATCCTGGGCGGCTGCCCGGGGGGGTCTCGGCATTACAAATTTGCTGAGCAGCTACTTGGTCAGGGGCAAACACGTTTGCAAAGTTTTACAAGTTTGATACCTTGGCCGATGAGGACCTCAAGTTTGGTCAATCGGTGCTGCAGGGTCATCTGCACTCTCCTGCCCGTACTGGAGCTTTGGTATAACCCCATGGTACTGAAGTGGACCCCAGCATTCTCTAGGACGTATGAGAAAACAGGATTTTAATACCTACTGGTAAATCCTTTTCTCCTAGTCTGTAGAGGATGCTGGGCACCCGACCCAGTGCGTACTTTACCTGCAGTTGTTAGTTTTGTAGTTACATGAGTGTTGTGTTACGATTTTCAGCTTGTTGCCGCAATTGTTCATGCCCGTTGGCATGTGTTAAGTTGAATGTCATGTTGTGCGGCATGGTTGAGGTGTGAGCTGGTATGAATCTCACCATTAGTTTAAAAGTAAATCCTTTCCCCGAAATGTCCGTCTCCCTGGGCACAGTTCCTATACGGAGGTCTAGAGGAGGGGCATAGAGGAGGAGCCAGTTTACACCCTTGAAAAAAGTCTTAAAGTGCCCATGGCTCCTGCGGAACAGTCTATACCCCATGGTACTGAAGTAGACCCCAGCATCCTCTACAGACTAGGAGAAAAGGATTTACCGGTAGGTATTAAAATCCTGTTTTCAGATTCCATGGCATCTGCCTTGTCCTGGCTGTGGGTGTTGTTAAGTTTTATGTGCCATGTTTTACTTGACTTAAGAAATGTAAATCTTCTTCCCCCCCACAGCCTGGGATCCTATGCTGCCTTGCATGGAGAATTTTACTGCAAGCCTCACTTCCAACAACTTTTCAAGAGCAAAGGGAACTATGATGAAGGCTTTGGACGTCGACCTCATAAGGATCTGTGGACCCATAAGGAACAAGAAGCACCTGGTGACAACACACCTTGAGGGTGCAGATCATCCATTTCTCAATTGGGTCTTAGCTTCTCTCACCCACAATGCACGCGAGGTTGGGCCCTTTATATGCCTCAGTGTGGCTTGTTATTTTTTTTTTTTTTTCGTTGTTGCAGATAAAGGCACTTTCTATAGGATGTAGCTTATGCAGTTAACCCCTCCCTGGGTGGCGGAGGCTTGCTGCAAAAGGACAAGTGATACCACACCACCTTGGCCATTAATTTCGTAATACGATATCCTCACCCTCTATTAGCAATTCCTTCTTCCAATTTCATGTATAAACTTCAAATATCTCCTCCAATGCTGGGGCTGTCCTTCTAGGCACATGTGGTCTCTTGAATGTGTCTGGGGTAGGGTGCAGACGAGTGAGAAAGGGTATCACACTTGATCGTAATCCACAGCAGCAAGTTGTGCATTTGCACATTCTTAGTGATCACCCAATTTTGCTACCTTTTTGATTTACAAATCTCAGGGTGATGGCAGGGAACAAGACTGTATCCATCTTGCAGTGAAAGCATCAATCATAATTCCTCAGAATACACCAAAGTAAAATTGCTATAAAGTGTGGGTGACTGCTTTTATAAGGCACATGGTAACAGGACAGCCATACCCTTCTCTATGCTCTTAATGACCTCAGGGGACATGCACTTCTGTTAGTTAGAATTCAGATTCCAGACATGCATACATACACACAAATTGGCCTTTCCGATATTCCGCTTCCTCTATTTCGTAAAGAGATTGAAACATTCCTTAACTCTACTGCTGGTGGGGACAGGAGCCCCTCTCTGCCAGTATAAGAGTTACTAATTCTCTGCACTGGTTTTGGGTGTTGTTTACAGACTGTTTAGAACCTCTGAATACTCGCAGTAAGACTTGATTGTATAATAAAAGCCTCTGTAGGACATGTTGCTCCCTCTTTTTGTTTGTAGAGCTGCAATGCAACTTCCATAGCCCTCTCGCCCTAGCAGTACTCTGTATAGTAGAACTGGGTTTATAATAATTGACTGAACAATCGCGAGTATCGGATAGTTCAGGAGGGAAATGCCCCTACATCAGTCAATCACAAGAGAACATATTAAAATGTACAGTTGGGTTTATTACAGTGAGGATAAAAGCATTAGAAGTCTCTCCATTTTCTATACAGAATAGAGGCAAGCATTTTGTGGTGTTGGTTCACTGGAACCCTAATGTTCGTAGCGTCTGCTTTTTGCGCATACATTTTCTTGTTTGTAATCGATTATCATTGGTGCATCCTCCTCTGTGATACATGAATGGTTTGTTTGGCCTTTAAGTGTGTTTGTTACCTCACAAAGTGAGACCGCCATTTTATGGCTTACCATTTCACTAGGAACCAGTGTTTAATATACCTACCAACAATTTGTTATACAGAATCAGGACAATTTGAATACTCACCTCCCTGGGTTTGGTTAAGCAAGCCTCAAACAATCTTAAAACTTGCCCCTTCTGGTTTACAAAGCCTTTAACTACTGACAGGTGTGCATCTTTGCGTGCCTTAATGATGTTGCCAAGTGATGGATAGTATGCATTCTTATAAATACTGGTTCAGACCCCATCTATGTGTAGGTGATAAACTTACAGTACATCTCAAACATGCCATGGGGCAAATGTATTAAGCCTGGAGACAACATAAAGAAGTGATAAACCAGTGATATGTGTAAGGTGATAAAGGCACCAGCCAATCAGCTCCTAACTGTTAATTTACATATTACAGCTGATTGGCTGGTGCGTTTATCACCTTGCACATTTCACTGGTTTATCACTTCCTTATGCCTTCTCCAGGTTAATACATCTGCCCCACTAAGTGAGAACTTTAAATGTAGTTAATACACTTACAAGTACTGAAGAATTATTCAAATGAATACCCTGTTTTGAAGGTGGCTCTTAAAAGGTCATGTACAATTAATGTAAAAGAAATCCGCAGTAATCCCAAAAAACGTGTGCAGCAGATAGTAGTGTTCATACCTTTATTGTGTTGTGAGTAAGCAAACACTTGACAATGGCGGAGAGCATTTCCAAGTCTACTGCTAATTACTGAACACCTCCATCTAGTGGTGATCTGCACAGCTACAAGCAGCTGTAGGATTTCTGGTACTAGTCCCTGGAGGTGGCCTAGTTACAGCAGCATTATCCTCTTTTGTAAAATAAAACTCAGGGTTCAGTCTCCGCTTCTCAACACATGAATGGTGAAAAATGAATTCGATATACGGTCTAGCAGAATTTTAGCATTCTTTGCCTTGTCCTGCTCCCTGTGCCCAATGGGCTCTGTGACTTCATTTGTACTGTATGGGTGCTTGTCCACTCCCAAAGCATTTAATCACTTTCAAACTGAGGATTATTCCAGTATGTGACTGTTCTGTAATACAGGGTAATTACATAAAATGATTTATTCAATTTGTTTAATACGGTCTTCTGCCTGATTATTGATCATTTTTCACAATAACTATTTGAAATAGGTGAGGTGTTTACGATTGCCTGTAAGGGGAGTTGTGTAAGAGTGATGTGTGCACATGTACATCTCAATGCTGGTAAAGTGGAGATGAGGCATGTGTATGGGTGTGCTGCAATGTCAGTATGGGGATGACTAGTGTATGTACCCTTCAACGTACAATGTGTGCACACCCCAATATCTATGTGGAGTAGGTCTCATTGTCAATATTGGGAGGAGATGGGTTCCCGTGTGTGTACAGTTGGAGGCACCAAGACAGATGGACCAGTGTCCATGTGCACCCTATTGTGTGTGTTTTATATATAATTAGGGGACAGTGAGGGGCACATTTCTTGTGAAGTAAAAAGCAAGACGTTGATGCATTCTGTGAACATTCACACCAACAGTCCAAGCACAGAACACACGTTTATTATAGAATATAAATGACCATTTTATTGCAAAATAAAAACATGATACATTGTGAGGGCTCTGCACTGCAAGCCCCAAGTCAGATTTTATTTTGAGATTTATACAGTAAATAGGATATTCCCTTTGGCACAGGTCCCCTCCCCCCATAAAGGTACTTTACTATACAACTTCACTTACCAGTTCTACCTACTTGTAAAACATTCCCCTCAGCCAGGAAGCATTGTGTCGGCAGTAAAACTAGTGCCACACACATCATGGCTGCCTTGCTTTCCAGCTCTCTGTATGATAGGTCTATATATCACTTCCTTGTCCTCTCTGCATCCAATGGCATTATTGCCCCATCCACCATAGTGCACAGACATTCATTTGTGTGTGAAAAGGACGTTGTCCAATATTAAACTTCTACTTTGTAGGATACAGTCTTTAACGTGGACAATTCCAGTTCTGCTTAGTAAATCATCTACAAGCAACCATAGGACAATGCATTTTTACTACTGAAATTGACTGGCTACGGTAAGCTATGGCAGCTACTGAGTATTATCCAATGAAAAGCCCACCCCTACAGGCTATGTGCTAGTACTGCAGCAAGTCAGCAAAATAACTGAAAGTTGCCCCTGCTGGGTGTTGTATAATCCCATGACTGCTACAGAGGCACAGGTTGGCACAGCACACACCTCAATGTAAGCACAAAGGGCCTGATACAAGACGGCTTGCAAATGGAGTATAATTTACACTTACTGTCCTATGTAAAAACAGCCCATATACTGAGCAGTATGATTGCAAGATGTGTGCAGGTCAGTGCCAGCAGCATATCACATACACTCCTGGTTTATTAACCATTTGTTTTGCTTGAAAAATACAGATTCACTATTAAGCTGCAAAAACAATTAAAAAAACCTGTCTAGTACAGCTTACATAACGTTCAGTCTTTTATATGCGGGTGGTCATCATCAAGTATTAGCAGCTGCCCCTGTCCACCCTGCTAATAATGTGTATGCCCTGGTCAGCATTTGTTTGCCTGAACACGTTCTTGCTGTACTAGGCCTGTTACCTGTTCCCTTCCATGTCCTGGCTCTCCACACAAGCAGGTGCCAGAATCACACAAGACTCTAGTTCCATTTGTGCCTTTCCAGTTTTAAGATATGCACAGAGCCATTTTACACAAGATACGCCACGTAAACTGTTGTAGTATTCACTCTGCATCAGCCACTAGAAAGATAAAGGATAGGATTCCTGGATATCATCCGAGAGCTAGAATGTAACACTCAGGTT
Organism: Pseudophryne corroboree; assembly: GCF_028390025.1. Classification (NCBI taxonomy): domain Eukaryota; kingdom Metazoa; phylum Chordata; class Amphibia; order Anura; family Myobatrachidae; genus Pseudophryne; species Pseudophryne corroboree. The sequence goes on from NC_086446.1 coordinate 323,393,080, forward strand.
CTTTACTCTTATGCAGAGGCACAATGAGAACAGAGGAGACAAACTGGCATTCAGGCTGAAAGCAACACACATACAACCCAACTTCATCCATTACAGGAGTGCTACACAGAAATGCTGTAAAGAAAAAATAAAACCATAGCAATACCAACTGTGACGTAGCCCCAAATCCTGCTACTTTAATGTGCCCTTGATGTTAACGGACACAGTGGAAACCACCATTTATTAGTGGAGAATGTAGCTTATCCACTCACCATTTTACTTGAGCTATGGCCCTCATTCCAAGTTGATTGCTCGCTAGCTGCTTTTAGCAGCAGTGCAAACGCTAAGCCGCCGCCCTCTGGGAGTGTATCTTAGCAGAAGTGCGAACAAAAGGATCGCATCGCTGCTACAAAAGAAGATTGTGCAGTTTCAGGGTAGCTCGAGAATTACTCCTAGCTAGCGATCACTTCAATCTGTTTAGTTCCTGTTTTGACGTCACAAACACGCCCTGCGTTCGGCCAGCCACTCCCCCGTTTCCTCAGCCACGCCTGCGTTTTTACAAACACTCCCCGAAAACGGTCAGTTACCACCCAGAAACACCCACTTCCTGTCAATCACTGAACGATCAGCAGTGCGACTGAAAAGTGTCGCTAGAGCTTGTGTAAAATTACATTGGCTTTTGTGAAAGTACGTCGCGTGTGCGCACTGCACGCCATACGCATGCGCAGAAGTGCCGATTTTTTGCCTGATCGCTGCGCTGCGAACGGCAGCTAGTGATCAACTCGGAATGACCCCCTATGTGAGAGCAGCCTGTCCTGCTGCTAGGAACCACTCACTGATATCAATGGAGTTATAAGAGAGGTCTATATCCCATTCTCTAGGAGCCAATGATGTCAATGGGTCCCAGTGACTGGTTAGTCTGCATTCTTGTGAACATCACCTCAGCCCACAAAATGGCTGCCTCTGTGTATAGGCAGCAGGTACTGTACAACTGCATGCAAGCTCATGTCTAGGTAGTTCGTTCAGCTCTCGTCTGTAGCACACAATAGAAACACAAGTTCTAAGGCTCCCAGTGTCTTGTCAATATTAACACAGGTGTGTATTTACAAACTTTAGACTTTTAAGATGCATATGAAATAAAAATGAGTATGCTAATTAGGATATTTCAGCATATAGAAATACCCCATCACATCACTGATATGTATGCAGTCTAAAGCCTTTTGCATCAGGATGTTTTAACACTTGTGTGACTTTGCAAGTAGACATGACAGGCAAAGGCGTCACTGAAGTCTGAACCCTTTGTGACACTTCTGACTTTCCATTAGTTGTGGAAGACCTCTATCCAGGTAACAGGATGAGAACATCTTTGCCACACTAGTTTATCGTTCAGCACTGCTTACAAGTGCATCTGTTGTCTACACACAATGGAGTGATTTTGGTAGCTGAACTAAGAATGCAATAATGGAATAAGTAATCACTAAGGCTGGGTATACACTTGCTGACGCACATCAGATGTGACATCGCGCACGATTTTCTCCGCAAATTCTATCATTTACTATATCACCTGTGATGTCACCCGGCCACATCCAGGAGCATGCAGTCTTGTACAAGATCTTTATATTTTAAGGCAAGAACTAAAGATATTGTACATCGTTAATAACCCACAGGAGCACGCATTGTTAACGATATAGTGTATACACACTAGACGATGTGAACGATATATCGTCCAATCCGCCGAGTCAGACGATATATAGCGTCTACGGCCAAAGATTGAAGAGCCATTTCTGGAAATGCAGTAACTCACTATTAACCTGTGACATCACTGAGGCACAAAGATGATAAGTGAGGTCACTGGTTCATAGTAAATGAATAAACAGTGATCATTTTAAGGAAGTGTGGACCCGGCCCAAAAAAAAAAAATTTATATATATATATATATATATATATATATATATATATATATATATATATATATATATATATATATATATATATATATATATATAATATTCTGGAAAATGGTATTTCCCTCCTCTTGAAGGCAAACAAAATAAACACAGAAGAAAATATATACAAATTCCAAACATCTCAGACATGGCAGCACAAACAATAATTCATGAATAAAGAGCACTATATCATCACTACCAACAAATTGTTTGGTTGAAGAATCACAAACCGTTAATGCTCCCTGTCCCATTACACTTCCCACCTTTATTTCTCCACAAGGGATTTTCATTAAAGCCCTTTTCCATACCAGCACAGAGGCTGCCTTTTGTAACAGCTCACACAGCTGCCACTGAAAGAACCTGATATGGTTACTAGAGCTGGGAAGAGTATTGTTAAGTTGTTGTATTGTTAAACTCACCCACACGGTATATCTGGGTACACACTAGACAACCTATTGGACAATTTGTCATTCTGCGCTGAACTGTAACGACAAATTGACCATATTGTCTGGTGTGTAGACTGTTGCGTGCTCCTGTGCGTTGTTCCTCGCATCTTCTGGCCAGGCACATCAGAAGATGTCTTGAACGATTTTGTGTAGATTGACTAGTGTGTACGCCCAACCAGACATTGTTAATTATAATATGTAATTTAAATTATAATCAAACTACCAAACAATGCAAAATATATTGTTCGGTTGTTTGAAAAATTGCAAAAAAAAGTGTGTATGTACTATATAGTTTGTTCTGAGTGAAATCGGTGAAAAGTGAAAATTGTGGTATTTTCTGGGTGAAAAGTGAAATTGGATGATCACCGTGTCATCTGCACATCGTCAAGCGTGTACCCAGCTTTAGATTGTTGAGGGTGCATAAGGGGACAGCAGAAAATAAAGGGATTTAGAATAATAAGGTACAGAGCTGCACTTTTACAAACCCTATAAATTCCAGCAACAGGATTATTACACAACTGTTTCAGCAGCAGGAGAATTATACATCTCTCAATTTCTCAATCAAAAAAATATCCCTGACCCCTTTACATGGTTAAATGAGGTGTCTAGGTATGGGCGAGTCTGGCAAGGCACGCTATGCACACACAATGTATGGTACTAACACGGTGAAATAAGAGCGGACAAGAGAAGGGGGGGGTCTTCATTTCAGTTCATCAAAACGGGTTATATGGGTCAGCATGGGCTGAAGTAAACAATGCTAGAAAATCAGCTAGCCAATAAATACATTACAATGCCAAACAGCCCAGAATATTTCATATCAACTAGGGAGGCTAATCCCGGGCCATTTTATTTTATTTTTTAAATCCCCAGGATTTGGGATTGAAAAACTCTCAATCCCGGGATACTCTGGATTGGCACACCAGACTGGGCACTGCTGTGCCCCAGTCTTTAAGCGGATGGGCAGTTGGATGGCTGCGCAGAGTGACCTACATCACACCACACACACACACACAGCAGTACAGGGGGAGGGCGCAGATGAAGCGGTGGTCAGGTGTGTGGCTAAACAGTATGACCTCTCTCACGCCGCTCAGCGTCTGAGCAGAGTGCTGGTGCTCACTGCTGCCCGCCATTACTGCGCATATTAATCCCCGGATTGGAGCCTTTAATCCCAGGATTGAAATACCAGCAATTTTAAGCCAAAATCCCAGGATCCTGCCAATCCCGGGATTGGCCTCCCTAATATCAACCTACTCTTGCATATCTAGATTAGGTCTTTGCATATGACATTATCACCAATATTATTTTACCTCCTTCAATTTTTAATTTTCAGGATCTTCACATAAATAAGTTAATGGATAACACCACATACTTCTATATACTTTTACTACTGTCTGCTGTGCATAAAATGAGGTAATAAAAAAGCCTGTGAAGAATGATAGTGGAAGTCCTCAGGGAGATGTACAGATAACTGTATAGCAATGAGGGGGTGGGCTGTATAAGCATTATGTGCTCATGTGATGCCCCCAACATGAAGAACAGCGCAGGCCACCGCATTTCAGCATGGGGCTGCTGTATATAGAACACAAATAGCCTACAAAATAATTCTGCAACGCTTCATAATAAATAAACGTTCCAAAGGACGTAAATCAGGTCACCTCGAAGGCTAACAGAGTGTGAAATGTTCACGCCTTATACAATGGCTTGAAAAATCTATTCTACCATCCCCTAATCATTAATAACTTATGCATAATGGTATAAAGCTTTGCATGTAACGGATATGGTTTTCCAAAGCAATAGAGACAACAGACTTACCCAAGAGGAGTAATACCATCATTGAGCTGACAGGAGTGACACTCAGCGTCCCTGCTTTGTCCCTTGATACCCCAGCCTTATTATATTGCCTGAGGTTATTTTGTAAAGATTCTGTAGGCCAAAGTGTCATTATCACCCTTTTCAATTAAAATTTGGCAGCATATTAAATATAAAACAGTTTGAAGATCTGTTAGACAACAGATCTTGTAATGGTTCATTAAATGTCCACTATAAAACTCTTAAAGTAGGAGAACTGCGTGACAAATATACAGAAGTAATCAATATACATCCTTAATACTATAAAATATCAGACACGTGTACACAGCACACATACATACAGTCTTCTGTTTGCACATATCGGGCACCATCATTTTGAAAAGAAAAAGAAAATAAGGCAGTAATGCAATTTACACTCACTATTAGGCCTCATCCTTAAAGTGAGTCACATACGTGTACATCGGTCATTTTTTTAAGTCAAATTCCACAAGTGATAAAGAGTTTAACCTGCACCATTCTGGAGTACAAAAAGGTGTCCTCATACACCACTGCTGGAGTCGCACCAAACATTCCTTCTCGCAGAGCCAGATCCCATACAACACGGCTTGTGCAGAGCGTCTTTCACGTGAACTTGCGTCTTAGACATGATGCAACAAAACAGCTTCACAAGACTACAATGATGAATGTAATGTGTAACGCTTATATAGGTGCAACAGAGTCTGAATCTGTATAGTGCAGCAGACATGGCTTTTTATCATGCTAAGTTCCGATGTACTCCGTCGTACACAAATATACAAGTGTGGCATATCAAATTATTCGGTAGTCTCGTGAAGCAGTTTTGCATGCATATTATTGCAAAAAAAAAAAAAATCTTTATGCAGATCACTCACATTGTATGGCGTATTGAGACTAAAAGTATAAAGACACATCTGTGGAATATCCATCCCACTGCTCTGCTATCCAAAGATGTTGACAAATGAAACACTACGACCAAAACCACAAAGATGGCAGGCATTTAACAACCTTAAATGCCATAAACACTATTAGAGCATATATAGAAATAAGTTTTCTCTCTCTCTATAATAAATAAATAAATATAAATATATATATAGGTAGCAAACTGTGTAACAAACAGCGGCACTCAGAGACTGACACAGCGTGAATAAAGTGCTGGTGCTTTTAATTCATGGCTGGTAACTCCAACGTTTCGGGGCACGCAAGCCCCTTTTTCAAGGTGAGCCAAATACAAAGTGACTTTGTATTTGGCTCACCTTGAAAAAGGGGCTTGCGTGCCCCGAAACGTTGGAGTTACCAGCCATGAATTAAAAGCACCAGCACTTTATTCACGCTGTGTCAGTCTCTGAGTGCCGCTGTTTGTTACACAGTTTGCTACCTGCATTAATTCCTCCAGATGGCACCTGAGCAACATATCCATCGCTAGGAGAGTGCCGATCCGACAATTGCAAGTATATATATATATATATATATATATATATATATATATATATATATATATTTATTTATTTATTTATTAGGCTTATATTTGTAAAATAGGTGCCTTGGATTCTATTACGGAAATGTAATCCAATAAACGTAAAGACAGAAAACATCACAGTGCCCGGGCAATAGATGTGGCCACCGTAAGTGGTCTTAAACTGATCAGCTGCGCCAACATGCATTTGTCACCGGAATGGCTTGCGAAATTTAGCTGAAAACAACCAAAATACTGATTCAATTGCTCAATGCATGGCAGGCTTATATCACCATAACAGAGTGAAATGTGTTACACATACCACACATATACAATATATCACCTAACAAATGTGGAACAACACACCCACATTTAAACGTTTCTGCTCTCTTCCCACTAATAAACATTTGTGCTAATCATGAAGTGCTTTGTGTTGGAACCTCTTTAGCCTCGACATTAAAGCAGAATTAGAAGGATGCATTTGGGTGTTTGGTATATAGACAATTCTTTTATCTACGGAGATTTAAGAACAGAATAAAATGTTTTGTATAAAAATATCTTGGAATACAGAAGAGGATTGTAAACATATATCACAGACTCCTCACTAAGGCACACTTTGTTGGACCCTTCCACGGTGAGCTGATAAGCAATCATAACATTAGATTTGGTCAGGACACAAGCCATGGAGTGCAATTACTGGAAGTTTTGTGACGTACAGCCGTCTGGATTTCCCACCATCCCTGACAAAAGAACAGGCCATCAGGTCAGTGTTATTCTGGTTCCTAGATGAAGAGGTAGTAAGGCACTTGTTTCAGACGTGGAAGAAAGCCTTACTGGAGAGGCTGGTGTAGTTTCAACTTTTCTGGATGTAAATTTTTTTTCCCAATTTTAAATCAAGTCTCTTAGCTGGATGCACAAGGAGATCTTCCTCAGGCATCATTTTTAGTCAATTCATCATTACAATGTAAACCATTGTTCTGATGCTCTTAATACTGACATAGACCCTCCCAGCTGCTGGATCTAGAACCTGCTCTGAACACAGCGAGGTATGGGAGGAGAATGATTGTCTTCGCTCTTCATTAGAGTCTCTGGAACCTTCCCTCAACATTAAATATTTCATCCTCATGGAGAATGACCACATTGGAGGGTAGGACAACACTTTTCCGGAGACTCAATAGGTGAGTTGAGCAAAAGGGTGCCGGAGAAGCTCCTCAGCAGACGGCCTCTGCCGTGCCTCCACCAGTATCCGCTTTACAAAGTCCCGGCAATGCTCTGATGTATTTGGAGGAAGCTGAGGATTAGTTGGCTGGGTGGCAATTTTAAAAATGGCAGCCATGGCTTCATATTCAGCCCAGGGAGGTTTTTCTGTCAACATTTCCACTACAGTACATCCCAGGCTCCTATAATGCAAAGAAAGAGCAGGAGGAGGTGTTAGAACAAAGGGTTGACATGGACCAAATAAAACAAAGTTAATTACATACAATATTAATAACTAAAAACATATAAACACACAATGCACTTGGTTCTCTGACAGGTAATGTATGCAACACTGTACCAAACACCACATCCTTCAAGCTTATGGTTTTCTATGATACATTTATGAAACTTGCACAAAATGGTGCCCAAAATATCCAGATTAGATAGACAGCTTATAAAAGAAAAGGTCTGATGGGTTTCCATGTCTTACAGTACCCTGTCTGCGCAACAGGCTATAAAATGACTTATTTGAAATGTAGTCATTTGGTAAGTGGATGATTTATTGACAGTCAATAGGTCGAAACCAAGTGGCAGACAGTCAATAGGTCGACAGGTACAAAAGATCGGTTGACATAACAATGGCTGACACATTGTCGGCACGTTTGTTTTAATGTTTTACACCATTAGCTTAAATTTACTATATATGTCGCAAACTATTACCCTTCGTAACCTTGTGGCGAGTGAAGCCGAGCAAGCCACCTCACCAGAAGCATGGCAAGCGAAGAGAGCCCACGAGGGGGACATCTTTCTACTAATTTGGGTCATATGTGATTAAACATACAAAATAACACCCAAAAATAAAAAACTTCCTGACCTTTTTTTTTTTTTGTCGTGTTATCCATTTTCATGTCGACCTTCTGTACTGTCTACCTTTTTCATGTCAACCTATTGACTGCTATTCCACACCCAGTCATTTTTACTTGGTGATCACACCGATTACTAGGCAGAAACTTTTATGGATGGCTTCAATATTTGTATGTGCCAGGGTTGTGGAGAAAGAGGGACTAAGGTATCTCCAACCATACTTTTATTTTATTGTTTAATCGGGATGGGGGAGAAGGCATTTGTTAGCGAAAGTGTTAATTTAAGAAACAACTCAAAATCAGCACTGTGACCACATTATGAGCGAACAAGAACAGTAGGTCACCGCACATTTACATACCTGGTATTTAAGCCCTTATGCCTTGTAAATAACATTTCAAAGATACAACTGTGCGAGACACATGACTATTCCTTTACTTTCCTCAATTTTGCTACTTAGTTTGCATATAGGGGGGAATTTAACTAGCCGCAAAATGTTGTTTTCACGGTAAAGAGATTTTATCGCAAAAAGCCCATATTCAATTGTCCACAATAAATTACCAGCGATAATTCTCCTCAGGGTTTACCACAAATTTCACTTCACCACCTCTGAGCAGGTGATCAGCTTGAGGAAAATCCCTATTTTAAAAGGTAAAAATGTTGGGATTTGGTTAAGAACCCCCTGTAACACATACAATGTGACAATGACTAAGCACTTAGAAGTTTTTAATTCTGTTTAACTGGCCAATAATAACATGTCATTTTTGATGGTCAAAAAATGCAAAGTGATGGAAATTGGTGAACAAGGTATGGGAGATATATACTGGGGTCCTTTATGAGTGGGACAAGTGTTTTTAGGTTTGCAGGTGGGACCAATCTTTTTTGGGGATTTTTTTTTTGGGTGGGGGGGGGGGGGGGGATGTTTTTTTAAAGTGGCTTAAAATTATCCAAATGTATACTTATACCCATTTTTAATGTACCCCCCAATTTAATCTAAGCATTTATTCTGCTAAAAAAAAAACACTTGCTTTCTATACATTTTTCCACTTTTTTAGAAAAATGCATATAAACAGCCATTTGACCCAATTTAAGTGCTGTTTTCCTATCTTAGTTTGGCTTTTTCTGGGGTACAGGCAGATTTCCCCATTTTCTCCTACACTTTTCTCTGGTCTTGACGGCTAGAATTATCACAAATACTCTGTTTTCATGAATCTTTAATTGAATAGTGTGAATCGCTGGAGCGACCAAGCAAGAAGCTGCTTTTTGCAGTCATTTTTTGGCTATAACTGCTAAGTCAGAACGCAGTAAACTACATTATCGCAGCTAATTGAATTCCCCCAAAAGTGTACTAAGTAGTGTACCTTGTTGCAACGATGCATGGTGCAAGTCTCTCGCATCGTACCTATCTTTTGCCTTTTTAATGTAAATTGAGTATTTTTTCTTCAATTTTTCTTCTATCCTCCACTGTGCTCTTTTCTCTTTCATCCACTAGGGGACACTGGAGCATTCTTAGACATTAGGGGTGTGAAGCTTGCAACCGGAGGTGTGGCACAATGTAAAATTTGCATTGTCCGCACAGCCGGCTCCTCCCCCTTCACATCCCCCCTCCCTCAGTTTGAAAAATTGTGCCAAGAGGTAACAGGCACAGAAGGAGCTCCTGCTCCATTACAAAGAAATAAATTACTAAGGCTACGTCAACCTAATGTGAAGGGGGACAAAAGTCTTAAGACTAGAGAGACAATGATCCCTACTAAAGGGGATCTGCATCTCTCCTCTGAAAATCCGGAGCACAGAGTCAGCAGTGAGTACTGGTTGTAAAAAGGGCCCTAGTTACAGATAAAATTATCTTGGCTTATTTAGGGATCTAGGAGACAGTTTAACAAACTTTCTCCCGCACACAAGGCTGCTAACTTCTGTCTCTAAGCCCTAAACTTAGCAGTGCAGCTTCCCCCGCCGCCCCCCTCCTTCCAGAGGGCTGGGGGAACCGGCACACTGAGTATCTGGCGCGGCTAGCAGCCGCAGCTTAACCTACACTGGGTCCGCGCTAATACCCCACACGCTTCCTCCCGCCATCAGCGCTAGTACAAGCATGGCGCGGAGGGCTGGAAAATGTCGGCCGGGAACGAGCGGCAGCGGCTTCACATACGCTGCTGCCTCCTGGCTTCCTATGACCTAAGCCCTGGCAGCTAACAGCGCAGCTCCCCCGCCGCTCCACGTCTTCTTATGGTAGCGGCCACAAACCTACATCATGCCAGCTCCCCCGCCTGCCCCCCCCCCCCCCTCCCTCCATCTACAGACGGAGGGATGAGGGAACACAGCTCGGCTATCAGCGGCGGTATCCACATACCACCGCCACTTACACACAGATCGTGACGCTTGGAAAGCGCGTCCCCTCCCGCCGCCCGCTCAAACGGTCTCTTGTCCCCTCCCGCCGCCAGCGGAGGGCTGGGGGAGACGGCAAGGGGGGGATGTATAGCAAGTGTCAGAAGTAGCCTGGAGACCTCTTGCAAGTAAGTCAGGGCTGGGGCAGCCATAAAGGGAGCAGAGTAACAAGGGGAGTAAGACACTGCATTAAAACGCTAGGGTCCTTTAATATATATATATATATATATATATATATATATATATATATATATATATATATATATATACACACACACACACATTTTTTTTTTTTTTTTCTCAATGTAAATGGTGACCATTTTTAAAACTATTAGAGGCTCAAAAAGGACTCTATATTACCCCCCCCTTCCTGGCCAGTCAGAGCAGAGGAAGGGTTTTTTATAATAGAGCTCCCTCTACTGGACATTTGTATATTAGGACTCTGCTGCAATGGATTTTCAATGTAGTCTAACAGACATTTTTATGCTATATATTTTCAAGGGACTTCTACACAAAAGATCCCGACGAAATGAAGGGAACGACTGGATCACAACCCCGACCTCAGAACTGAAATACAGTTTCGGTGGGCGAGGGTTACAACAAAGCTGGTGATATTATTATTGTTCATATTTTATTTATTATTTTTAAATGTAATATAAAAATGAAATATCCAGCCAGATAGATCCAGTGTACCTTTAATCCCATCACCCGTTAGTCTTTCTGTTCCCATTGTAAAGGGGGAAAGCACTGTGGTTCGCTCTATGGGGTGCGGCTTCAACTGTCAAAAGCACTTACCAAGAACTTATTGTATGCATAAGATGAGCGCTAGTTTGGACGACCCTCGAGTATGCGTCTCCTGTTAGGGACGCTCAACTCGGGAGCAAGGCTCCGCCAGGGTCATGGGAGCAAGCCCTGACAAATATTTCAAGGGAAATGTCAGAATCCTGCAAACAGCAGTCAGAAGGGGCTGAGGGATTCTCAAAGACCGTGGAGGAATTTCTGATTTAAATTAATCCCTCCTGCGCAAGCATTAAGTAATGTGAGCATAATAGAATCCTTCCCATCTTACTCGAAGGAGGCAGAGGGTCTTCTTATAGATAAAAAGGCGAGATACTTGAATCTGCCTTAGATCAGGAGTTTGGATTACCTTAGAGAAGCGGTTATGGTGATCCTAAGCTTCACGAGGTATGGAGTTAAGGAACCAGTGAGGTTTCCATTTTTTCGTATCAGAAGATGTCTATTCCTGAAACTCTCCAGACTCAGACAACCTGATCAACGATTTCATGCCACCCATTTGGGAGCAGACAATGTTCCCTATGCCTAGTGTGACCACCTAAAAGGATAGGTCATGTCACAAGGTTGACGCTGCATTAAGATCAATTTTTGTAGCAGCACATTGTCGCAGGGCTTGGGCGTAAGAACGTAGCCAGGAGGAAGATTCTCAGTAGCGGAGCATATTTGAGAATCAGCGCCTTATATGTGCCAGGTTTCTAAGGATAGCGTCCCGCATTTCGGTTTCTGCCATTTCGGCTAGAGGAGTTTTATGGCTCAGAAGAGGGCGAGTGGACTCCGATACCAAGAATAGACTATCACAATTGGTTTTGAGTTATTCAAGTGGATTTCGCAGACAACTGCAGTGAAATTTACTTTTCTACCTACTTCTTACTCGAGAGGTAGAGGTCATTCACAGTCGACACAGAACGCAGGACGAACCTGTTGACAAACCCTTGGCATGGCGGTCTCCCTGCTCACCTGAGGTTCCCCATGGTGGACGCAGAGTTGGAAGGTTTTCGGAACGCCTGGGCCATAAAATAAAAATAAAATAAAAAGACCTCACCAGACGTCTAGGTAAACGAGTTATTGCCCAGGGTTACAGGATACTGTTTCAAAGACGTCCGCGCGGTCCGTTTCTTACAGCGCGAGGTCCTAGGTGCCCGTTGCGAGCAAGAGTATTACAAACGGCAAATTCAAGGACTCCTGCATGCAAAGGGGTTTTTGTCACCAGCCCCGGATCCTTAAAGAGGAATGGGATTTATTCAAATCTTTTGATAGTACAAAATACCTTCATATACCGATTTGGTCCTCCCATCAAGCTTACTTAAGAGTTGCACGGGTGACGGTTCATTACCAATTCAGGGCCCTGCCATTCGGTCTCTCTAGAGCCCCGAGAATTTTTACAAACATCATTCCAATCATGGTGACAAGATTGAGACAGTTAGGGGTCACGATCATACCTTATTTGGACTATCTGCTAATCCAGGCCATCATCTCAGGAACAGCTCATACAGGATGCTCCGAGATCTCATCAATCTTTCATTCAACATGGGAGGTTTCTGACCTTCCAAACAATCAAACCTCATGCCAACTCAACGGATTATATCCCTAGGTCTCATCTGGGACACTGTACAATTGAGAGTATTCCTACCAGTGAACAAGATCCAGGACCCACTGAGGTTAGTGGCTCCGGTTCTAAGGGCACAGATGGTTTCTCTACACCTCTATAGGTAACCTCTCGGGAAGATAGTGGCGTCATTCGACGCTTTCCAATACGGCAGACTTCATTCCCGGCAATTCCAGATGGCCATCATTGCTCATAGCAGGTTCGCACGGGTTTCTACATATACGAATCAGACTTCCACCACAAACCTCCTTGGTCTGGTGGTTGCTACACAAACATCTCACAGCAGGCAAGAGGGTGAGCATTTGGGCTTAAAGGAACCTGACACGGACACCAGTATCAGAGGTTGGGGTGCCGTCCTAGAGTAACAAATTCCTCACGGTTTGCAGAATCAGGATGGAGTAAATCTAGTCAGCTATTGCAGGGAGAGTTCATGGTATCCATGGACATAAAAGATGGAGGTCACAGGAGAGCGACCTTACCCATAAACAGGTTCGGACTGAGCGCAGTTTACAGTGCGCTTTTCATAGCCAAAGACCTAGTCATGGGTCAACACTAAGGATACAGTCGAACAATGTCACGACGACGGCTTACATAAACCGTCGAGGGGGTTCAAAAGAGAAAGATGGCGTTAGAGGTAGCCACAAAGATCTTGTTTTGGGCAGAAAAGCGAAACATTATCCTCTAGGCAGTGTTCATTCCAGGTGTGGAGAACTGGGAAGCCGATTATCTCAGTCACCAGGACATGCATCCGGGAGAGTGGTGCCTACATCCGCGGATTTTCAACATGGTGGAGAGGAGACGGGGTCTACCTCAAGTCGACCTAATGGCGTCTCGGTTAAGCCGTCCGCTGCCCAGATATGTGTCCAGGACAGCAGGAGTGGACGCACTGACACTTCCTTGTTGTTACAGGAGGGTTTACAATTTTACTTTTTTTTTTTTTTTCCCACCCTCATACCCAGGTTTCTGAAATGGTTGAAACGAGGTCGAGTGTGGGCGATTCTAATCGTACCAGATTGGACCTGCAGGAGTTGGAGTTGCGAGGGTTACTAGCGGAAGATTATTGGCGGTTACCTCGGAGAGAGAAGAACTGCTATCTCAGAGACCGTTCCACTACCCAGACCTGAACAGGCTGAGTTTAAACAGCGTAGCTATTGAACCCGGTTCTTAAGGAACAGGGGGATACCAAGAACGGCCATTCCTACGATGATTACCGCAAGGAAGCCGGACACAGTCATGCACTATTTCAGGTTTCGGAAGAGGTGCTGAGACTGGTGTCAGGAACGTGGGTGGAATTCGACGAACTTCCACTACTACGGTCTTTTACTCTTCTTTCAGGCCGGTCTGGATATAAGACTGAGGCTGGGCTCTCTGAGGGTTCAAATATCTGCGCTCTCCATCCTTTTTCAACAGCGGTTGGCATCCTTGCCAGAGGTTCACACTTTTTTTTTTTTTTTTTTTTTACAGGGGGTACTGAGGATACCACCCCCTTTTCACCGTCCTGCTGCACCATGGGACTTACATTTGGTGTTGGAATTTCTGAGATCACCAACTTCTGAGCATTAGCAAGAACAGACCTGAACTCTCTCTCTTGTACGGTCAATTATTGCTTGCCTTGGCTTCGGCCAGGCGGACTTCTGAGTTGGGAGCCTTATCGTGTAAGAGTCCCTTTTTAATTTTTCATGAGGATAGGGCAGAACTCCGTACAAGTGCAGATTTCTTTCCTAAGGTTGTTTTTGGGTTTCATGTAACCCAGCCAATTGGGGTCCCGTCTTTCCAGGGTCTCGCAGATGGGGACGTGTCCTTGGCTGTTGCCCGAGCTTCACGGGTATACGTATGAATTACGTCGTCCTTCGGATAGTCGGACCTTTTAGGGTTGGCCAACATCTAGGCACTCTTTGTCTAGATGGATTAGACTTACCATTCGACAAGCTTATGATTCCTGTGGCAAGCAGGTTCCGGTTCAGACGGGTGCTCATACCACCCGATCCGTGGGTGCCTCCTGGGCGGCTGCCAGAGGTGTTTCCACTACTCAACTTTGCAGAGCGGCGACGTGGTCTTCAGCCCACACGTTCGCAAAATTTTCTAAGTTTGACACCTTCGCGTCTGACGACTAAGTTCGGACGTTTAGTTTTGCAGGTCACAGACAGCACTCCCTCCCTGGGGGATAACTTTGGGAAGTCCCCTAATGTCTAAGAATGCTCCAGTGTCCCCTAGTGGATGAAAGAGAAAAGAGGATTTTGGTACTTACCGATAAATCCATTTCTCTGAATCCTCTAGGGGACACTGGACGCCCGCCTCTGTGCTGTCAACCTGCTGTGTTCAAATTTCTTGTTCAAACAGTTCGTACACACGAGTACGAGTTTATTGGATGCTGTTTGATGGGTTGTACGGTTCGGTTCCTCGCCTTGTGCTATTGTCATGTCCTATTCTCTCAGTCAAATTTTTCAAACTGAGGGAGGAGGGATGTGAAGGGGGAGGAGCCGGCTGTGCTAATTTTACATTGTGCCACACCTCCGGTTGCAAGCTTCACACCCCTAATGTCTAAGAATGCTCCAGTGTCCCCTAGAGGATTCAGAGAAATGGATTTATTGGTAAGTACCAAAATCCTCTTTTTTCTTAATTCTGTGTCTTAGTTCTTTCATAGGGGGATATCCAATTATCCCCGGTAAAACATCGGGTCCGAAAAACTTCAGTTTTCTGACTTTTTTCCGATGTTCCACTGAATTTTTCTTTTTTTACAGGCTATCCAGATTGATCGCCTGTAACCCCCTCCCCCCCCCCCCCCCCCAAAATAAAATAAACCTTTTTCCTGAAAACCCACAGGTTCAGTGAAACCTGTGTGTTTTTGTGTGAAACAGCCATGGTTTCAGAGAAAAACGGGGCTGTTTCCGGGGAATCTGCTTCGCCTGTTACCGGGGCTAATTGGATATCCCCCATAGTGTACTGGGTACTTAGGATTGGTGTTATGGGTGGCCAAAATGTCCACAGCGCTCTAACCTGGGATATTTGTTGCAATTAGGTGAATTTGGACAAACCTGTACAATAATTTCAAGAGCAATAGAAATGAAGATAACACAGATAACCACAGCAAATGACTGATTATTGCAAAGAAAAACAAGCAACAAAAAAACATATAGCCTGAGTTAATGTACACCTGCTACTATGATTAAAACATTGCGGGCTTGATTAGATAAATGGAACCTGTATTTTATGCTTACCCTTTGTTACATCTCCACTATACACCCCCCCCCCCCCTCCCCCCATTCAGAATAATTCCTGGGGATACTGTTTGTAAATGAATAATTGCAGGCAGATTCAGCAGGAAACCTCAAAGTGCAAAAAAAAAAAAAAAAATTCCTTGTCAATTGTAGTTTCTGACTGAACACACACTGATGCCTAAATGTATTTTTACGTTGTTTGACAGGTGATACGGATTGGACAGGATGGCTGTAATATCAAGGCAAAATATGGATCCTTTCTTTATGCAGTCAAGCATTCATCTTTAAGAAGTAATCAACTTACCAGACATCTGCTTTCCTTCCGTAACCCTCCCCACTGATCACCTCTGGGCTCATCCAGTAAGGTGTTCCAGTCACAGAGCGGATTCCAGTTCCTGACATGCAGATAGTCTGAAGCCTCTTACTGGCTCCAAAGTCTCCCAGCTTTACATTCCCTGCAGAGTCCCGCAAAATGTTGGCTCCTATAATGTGGAGGCGAAAAGTGAGTGTGATAGCAAGCACCGCATGATAAATGAAAACTCAAAAAACAAGAAAAAATAAGATTTTAAACCTACCGGTAAATCTTTTTCTCCTAGTCCGTAGAGGATGCTGGGGACTCCGTAAGGACTATGGGGTATAGACGGGCTACGCAGGAGACATGGGCACTATAAAGAACTTTTAGTATGGGTGTGCACTGGCTCCTCCCTCTATGCCCCTCCTCCAGACCTCAGTTAGAGAACTGTGCCCAGAGGAGATGGACAATATGAGGAAAGGATTTTGTTAATCTAAGGGCAAGATTCATACCAGCCCACACCAATCATACCATATAACCTGGAATATACGCAACCAGTTAACAGTATGAACAAAAAACAATATCAGTCAAAGACCGATTCCAACTGTAACATAACCCTTATGTAAGCAACAACTATATACAAGTCTTGCAGATGTAGTCCGCACTGGGACGGGCACCCAGCATCCTCTACGGACTAGGAGAAAAAGATTTACTGGTAGGTTTAAAATCTTATTTTCTCTTACGTCCTAGAGGATGCTGAGGAATCCGGATGGACCAAGGGGTTTATACCAAAGCTCCCAACCGGGCGGGAGAGTGCGGATGACTCTGCAGCACCGATTGAGCAAACACAAGGTCCTCGTCAGCCAGGGTATCAAACTTGTAGAATTTTGCAAGTGTGTTTGAACCCGACCAAGTAGCTGCTTGGCAAAGCTGTAATGCCGAGACGCCTCGGGCAGCTGCCCAAGAAGAGCCCACCTTCCTAGTGGAATGGGCCTTTACTGAATTTGGTAATGGCAATCCAGTCGTAGAATGAGCCTGCTGAATCGTGTTACAGATCCAGCGAGCAATAGTCTGCTTAGAAGCAGGAGCGCCAACCTTGTTGGCTGCATACAGGACAAACAGTGCCTCTGTTTTCCTAACCCTAGCCGTCCTGGCTACATAAAACTGTAAGGCCCTGACTACATCCAGGGACTTGGAGTCCTCCCAGTCCCCCGTAGCCACAGGCACCACAATAGGTTGGTTCATATGAAATGAAGAAACCACCTTAGGTAAAAATTGAGGACGCGTCCTCAACTCTGCTCTATCCACATGGAAAATCAAATATGGGCTCTTGTGGGACAAGGCCGTCAATTCGGACACCCGCCTTGCAGATGCCAAGGCCAATAACATGACCACCTTCCACGTGAGAAATTTTAATTCAACTGTTTGAAGAGGTTCAAACCAGTGAGATTTCAGGAAACTTAACACCACGTTAAGGTCCCACGGTGCCACAAAGGGGGGCTGGATGTGCAGCACTCCCTTCACAAACGTCTGGACTTCTGGGAGAGAAGCCAATTCCCTCTGAAAGAATATAGATAGGGCCGAAATCTGTACCTTAATGGAGCCTAACTTTAGGCCCATATCCACTCCTGTCTGTAGAAAGTGGAGAAACCAGCCCAGATGGAAATCTTCCGTAGGAGCATTCTTGGCTTCACACCAAGATACATACTTCCTCCAGATACAGTGATAATGCTTTGCCGTCACCTCCTTCCTAGCCTTTATCAGAGTAGGGATGACTTCCTCCGGAATACCTTTCCCAGCTAGGTTTCGGTGTTCAACCGCCATGCCGTCAAACGTAACCGCGGTAAGTCTTGGAACACACATGGCCCCTACTGTAACAGGTCCTCCCTGAGAGGAAGAGGCCTTCTGTGAGCATTTCCTGAAGATCTGAGTACCAGGCCCTTCGAGGCCAATCTGGAACAATGAGTATTGTCTGCACTCTTCTTTGTCTTATGATTCTCAATATTTTTGAGATGAGAGGAAGAGGAGGAAATACGTAGACCGACTGAAACACCCATGGTGTCACTAGGGCGTCTACTGCTACTGCCTGAGGGTCCCGTGACCTGGCACAATACCTCCGAAGCTTCTTGTTGAGGCGTGACGCCATCATGTCTATTGGAGGAATTCCCCAAAGACTTGTTATCTCTGCAAAAACTTCTCGATGAAGTCACCATTCTCCTGGATGGAGATTGTGTCTGCTGAGGAAGTCTGCTTCCCAGTTGTCCACTACCGGAATGAAGACAGCTGACAGCGCGCTTACGTGATTTTCCGCCCAGCGAAGAATCCTGGTGGCTTCCGCCATCGCCACTCTGCTCCTTGTCCCGCCTTGGCGGTTTACATGAGCCACGGCTGTGACGTTGTCTGATTGAATCAGAACCGGTATGTCGCGAAGAAGATTCTCCGCTTGTCGAAGGCCGTTGTATATGGCCCTCAATTCCAGTATGTTGATGTGTAGACAAGCCTCCTGGCTTGACCATAGTCCCTGAAAATTTCTTCATTGTGTGACTGCACCCCATCCTCGAAGGCTCGCGTCCGTGCTCACCAGAACCCAGTCTTGAATGCTGAACCTGCGACCCCCTAGAAGGTGAGCACTCTGCAGCCACCACAGGAGAGACACCCTGGCCCTGGGGGACAGGGTTATTTTCTGATGTATAAGTTGATGGGACCCGGACCACTTGTCCAGAAGGTCCCACTGAAAAGTCCTCGCATGAAACCTGCCGAAGGGGATGGCCTCGCAGGCTGTCACCATTTTTCCCAGAACTCGAGTGCATTGATGAACAGACACTCTTTTTGGTTTTAGCAGGTCTCTGACCATGTTCTGGAGATCCTGGGCTTTTTCCAATGGAAGAAAAACCCTCTTTTGTTCAGTGTCCAGAATCATGCCCAGGAATGATAGCCGAGTCGTTGGAACCAATTGCGACTTTGGCAGATTGAGAATCCAACCGTGCTGTTGCAGCACTTTCAGGGAGAGCGACACGCTCTTCAGCAATTGGTCTCTCGATCTCGCCTTTATGAGGAGATCGTCCAAGTATGGGATAATTGTGACTCCCTGCTTGCGCAGGAGCACCATCATCTCCGCCAATACCTTGGTGAAAATCCTCGGGGGCCGTGGAAAGCCCAAACGGCAACGTCTGAAACTGGTAATGACAGTCCTGTACAGCGAATCTCAGGTACTCCTGATGAGGGGGGTAAATGGGGACATGAAGGTATGCATCCTTTATGTCTAGTGACACCATCAAATCCCCCCCTTCCAGGCTGGATATTACAGCTCGGAGCGATTCCATCTTGAATTTGAACTTTTTCAAGTACAGGTTTAGGGATTTTAGATTTAAAATGGGTCTGACCGAACCATCCGGCTTCGGGACCACAAACAGGGTCGAATAATACCCTTTTCCCTGTTGGACCAGGGGAACCTTGACCACAACTTGCTGTTGACACAGCTTTTGAATTGCAGCTAACACCACTTCCCTCTCCGGGGGTGAAGCTGGCAAGGCCGACTTTAAAAATCGGCGAGGGGGCACCTCTTCGAATTCCAGCTTGTAGAGGGGTCATCTGTGATATGCAAAACATCTTTTATTGCAATAATCATACACTGAATACTTTTTGCCACCCTTGGGTGCAATCTTGCATCATCGTAGTCGACACTAGAATTAGAATCCGTGTCGGTACCAGTGTCTACTATTTGGGATAGGAGACGTTTTTGAGACCCAGAGGGGCCCTGTGACCCAGTCCAATCCGTGGACTGACTCCCTGCTTTCTCCTTGGACTCTGCTTTGTCCAGTCTCTTATGTAATGAGGCCACACTTGCATTCAACATATGCCACATGTCCTTGCCGACGGAGACACACCACTCATCTGCTCCACCTCCTCCTTGGACGAGCCTTCCGCTTCAGACATGCTGACACGCACGTACCGACACCCCCACACACACACGGATATATCTATAAGGGGACAATTCCCCAACAAGGCCCTTTGGAGAGACAGAGAGAGAGTATGCCAGCACACACCCAGCTCCAACTGACACTGGAACACACCCAGATAGCGCTTTTTATATATAATCAATGTGTATACACATTCACTGCGCTTAAAAAATGCCCCCACCCCCCTCTTTTCATCGCTCTGTCACAGAGTTCAGCAGGGGAGAGTCCGGGGAGCCAGCTTCTCTGCAGCTTCTGTGGAGAAAATGGCGCTGTTAGTGCTGAGGGATCAAGCTCCGCCCCCTCCAGCGGCGGGCTTCTAGCCCGCTTCAATATTCAACAAAACTTGCGGGGGATCTCTACATTTACTGCCTCCGCAGCCTAATGTGCCCTTATATGCCAGTCCAGAGGTTTATTGCTGCCCAGGGCGCCCCCCCTGCGCCCTGCACCCATCAGTGCCTGTTCTGGGTGTGTAGTGTGTGGGAGCAATGGCGCGCAGCGTTACCGCTGCGCACTTACCTCAGTGAAGATCTGAAATCTTCTGCCGCCTTGAAGTCTTCTCTTCTTCCTATACTCACCCGGCTTCTATCTTCCGGCTCTGTGAGGAGGACGGCGGCGCGGCTCTGGGACGAACGGCGGGGTGACACCTGCGTTCCGACTCCCTCTGGAGCTAATGGTGTCCAGTAGCCTAAGAAGCAGTGCCTATCAGTTAAGTAGGTCTGCTTCTCTCTCCTCAGTCCCACGATGCAGGGAGCCTGTATGCCAGCAGTGCTCCCTGAAAATAAAAAACCTAACAAAATTCTTTTTCAGAGAAACTCTGGAGAACTCCCCTGTAATGCACCCTATCTCCTCTGGGCACAAAATCTAACTGAGGTCTGGAGGAGGGGCATAGAGGGAGGAGCCAGTGCACACCCATACTAAAAGTTCTTTATAGTGGCCATGTCTCCTGCGGAGCCCGTCTATACCCCATGGTCCTTACGAAGTCCCCAGCATCCTCTAGGACGTAAGAGAAATGGTATGAGTCACAACAGGATTGTAAAATACAGGAAAAAAAATACTAAATCAGTTTGCTGACCGTAACAGTATATCAGATATATTATTCAATCAAATGCTGTTCCAATGATCCACAGACAACCTGTTACAGTGCTTCTATATATCCCTGCAAAGTGTAAGAATTGATTATAAAGTGAATGCATCCATTTAATGGGATGAACCACAGCCTGTTGATAGGAACAAGCGCTATAATAGAAGAGGTAAGGGGTCTGAAGGGATGTGCATAGCAATTGGTACATTTGTATCTGGTCTATAACAAGTAGCAGGAATGTAAAATGTCAGCCATCCTTCTAATGTACAGCAGCATTGTAAAGCACTGTATTGTTAGGGCTAGTGCCATGTTTTTTATCATCTTTTGCACACATAATACAAACTCAATTGCTGTTCATTTCTAAAAGTGGATTCATTTACGGGACATTAAAATTACATTTAGAAGCCCATAAGAATATAAAAAGGTGTCCGTACAAGTAGGCTGTATAGATACAACTAACCATACTGCAGTGTGCACGGGGGCTAAGAATGATGCAGATCCCAAGAGAGATCTCGGAGATATGAATTGGGATGGATGGTAATTCTGTGCATGTATGTGGTGAGGGTGGTCTTCTGTATGCCGAATGTCCGGATCCCGGCGCACAGTATACCGGCGCCGGAATCCAGACACCCGGCATACCGACAACTATTCTCCCTCGTGGGGGTCCACGACCCCCCTGGAGGGAGAATAAAATAGTTTGGTGCGCGTAGCGCGCCACCGTGCCCACAGTGTGGCGAGCGCAGCGAGCCCGCAAGGGGCTCCTTTGCGTTCGCCACACTGTCGGTATGCCGGCGGTCGGGCTCCCGGCGCCGGTATGCTGGTCGCCGGGAGCCCGAGCGCCGGCATACCATAGTACACCCATGTGGTGATGATCCCAACCACGCCAGTGGTGCACTATGTATAAGAACATTTCATAAGCGGAAAGTATTGCATTTTATTATTGCGTAAACAAATCAACAGGTAAATACCCTTTATGTCCCTGTGTACAATCATATTGCTGTGAAGGTAAGAGACTCCCTCCAGGATCTGACGAGTGTATCTGCGAGTAACGTTTTCCGTCAGTGCGCCATAAGCTTTCAGCTGATCTTTCACTGATCCCTAAGGAACGAGATACTTTAAGTGAAACTTTTTTTTTTTTTTTAGATTAAAGCACTTGAACATAGAAATATTAAATCAGTCATCCACGGGCATATTGGAACACTGACATACAGAGTGGGGCATACCACAGTGGTTAGCAGATTCTTAGGTGAAGTCCCAGAGTGTACCAATAGTGTGGACTTTCATGATGGAGAGTGTGAGAAAGTTGGGTTATTTTTTACCTTTTTAATAAAATATGGCGGGTGGCGCAGGCTGTGTACATTAGGACCAACGTGCATGCATAGCAATGTGATTAAAATATGTCCACATTCATCAGCAAGAGCTAGGGATGCTTGGAAAGAGCAATAGAGGTGCCACGATCAACACCTCCTTTTGCCTACCGCCTGTAATACCAAATAAGAAAACCGGAAAGCAGATTTTCTCCGCAGACAGAACCTTCTTTGACCCCAAGAAACGGTTTGTTTATCTTGAGATATTTTAGCAGCTGGTGGATCACTGGGGGCAAACAAATGTCAAATTGATGCCATCTCTGCTAAACCACCTGGTGAAGCACTTCTGCTCCAAGACATTTCTGGTGGAAGTGTTGTTGTTTCCTTGGAATTTTGATCTGATTTACCAGTTTCCTCAATTAATGATGTTCAAAAGGTAAAAAGAGAAGGCAAGCATAGGTAAATTGTTGTAGGAATGGACAGACTCGGGTCTTGGAACGTAGAGATTCTAAGCAAGGTAAGGCACAGGGTGCTGCCTGCCTCCGAGTCAGGATGCCTTTCATCACCAGAGTTTACCCTGTCCGTCTGAGTGACTGTTGAAGCCGTGATCCTTAGAGCTACATCTTTTTCTAATTGTGTGGCTCACACCATGATCAAGACGCAGAAGCAGGTGTCAACCAGGAATAACCTAGATATTGTAAAGCAAAGGGGTTTCCCGACTCTTCTTTTCTCATCATCCTGTTTCTGCAGGAGGGTTTGGAAAGAGTTCTAAAACTAATCTCTTTAAAGAGTCAGGTTTCAATCATCTTGGTTTTCTGTCAGAAAAAATTGTCCCTTTTACCTTGCGTGCAGACCTTCTGTCATGAAGTCATGCATGTGCAGCCCTCCATAAATCCTGGTTGGTATTCATGTGACCGGCGTCCCTCCCCCAACATCCCGCCGCCTCACTATCCCGCCAGTTGGCATGCACAGGGACTATTTCTACTCGTAGAGTGGGAGTAGAACCTGTGGTCGCCACCGAGCCCCCAGCATGGCAAGCGCAGCTGATCGGCGGTCTCCAGGTTGATTTTGCCACGTAAATTATTGCCCTTTTTTTTTTTTTTTTTTAAAGGCACACTCTCACAAAATCTCTCACTTTCTGAATCTAACACCCTATTACACCCCCTCCCCCCCCTGTGTCCTTAACCCTAGCTGTCACCCCAGGCGGGTTAGGGGCAGGGGATGGGTAAATGAATTACCCTGTCCCGTCCGCATTCTAAAATGCATCCCGACTCGTCGGTCAAACTCATCACACCCAACTGCACAACAGACTGGACCCATTCTGGCTCAGACATTACCAAAAGAACTTCAGCTCTTGTGGAAGTCACCTGTGCTGGCAGTAAATCACCGGTAGCACATCGAGAGCAAGGTAATATAGCCTAGAATTTGGCAAAGACATAACGGAACCACAAAGAGTTGTGGCCTGGCAATGCTTATGCAGACAGAATCTTCAGAATCAGACATGCCCTTAAAAAGGGAGAAGGCGTAAAGTTTTGTTTAGTTTTTTTTTTAAAGAAATTAAAATGTTAATTCACTTTACATTACCAAGGAAAAAAAACCCTTTTAGCTTATTCCTTCCATCCTGTATAATATTATCCCCCAGCATTTGAACGAGAAAAAAGCAACATAAACCTCATCCCCATCAAACAGCCTGTTTCATGCCCCACTCACTCCTGGCATATACTCCATGAAAATGGTCAGCGTCCTCTCTCCTTTGTCACGTAAACAGCCATAATACTGCACTATTCTCTCATGATGCAGATTCTTTAGCAGCTGGATTTCACACTCCAGAGCACTAACCTCCTGCAAAGGAAGCAAAGAACACGCCATCAACACAAAAACATGGCAATTTCTCTTATAGAAAACAATGTGCAAGCTAGTAAGAAAGGATACACACACAGGCACAGTTTCCAAAAAACCCCCATTATAGTCCAGGTTTAATGAGGGACAGACAGATTGGGGGGGGGAACGTGCTCCATTATAAAATATCCCATTACTCCATGAACTAGATATACATAATGACGTACTACAAAGATGACATCGCTTCCCGTTCCACCGGAAGGGATGTCATCTATGTATAACGTCACTTGCCTATTTAAAGCCCACAAACTGATCAGGCCTTGAAAAAGACAACTACGGTGTCGAAACACATTGGCAGTAGATGAGACCAGATTTGTAACCAGACCAGAAAGATCCTCGTGTTGGGACCCTCCATACCTCCCTCCAGAGGAATCCGGAACTCGTGGTAGGAGGGTCCCACCAGTTTCCATCTTGGTACTATCCTATTTGTCATCTGGAAAATAACTTGTTTATATATGAATCAATTCTCCCTTTAAAGGGTCATTTGAGTTTTGAGAATTTAGGAGAACAGGGGAGCTAATGTATATTTAGACAACACCACATACAATAATAGTATAAGCCCCCACAAAGAGAACTTTGTGGGGATATAGATGCCGTTCTGCTGGTTGAGCAGTTTTAGAGATGGAGAGGAGGAAATCTTTTAGGGAAAGAAGAAGAGAGCTGTAATGACCTTGCTTGTTTCTGGACTATCTGGATCAAACTGGACCTGTTTTGCTGCTAGTTCACGTCCTATATCCACATCATAGCACAAGTATACACGGCCAAAGGCTCCTTGACCCAGGAGTTTCCCTCGTCGCCAGTTTATGGGAGCACTTGGAGCTGGAAAATTTAGAAAGTCCAGTTAAAACTGAAGCCCCCCCAACATGATCCTATTCCATACTTTAGTGAGATATTTGTGGGGTTGGCTGATAGGTACTAATACAATATTCAAACCACTCAGATGACTCACCAGGATTGGTTGATAACAATCCTATATAATAAAAAGATAACACTGCTCCTCACCTCTATGGGGGGAATTCAAGTGTTTTACGCGCCAGCAGCCACTAGGTGGCGCCGACTGAGCAATTAAAGTGTTGCTCCACTTCAATTCAAGTATTGCACAGCCGCCAGCACTGACATTACTGTTATGTTGTTCAGTCATTCTGACGGGCTGGTGGTAACTAGTTACATATAAGTGTTTTATTGAAAGCAGGGCACTCTTACAGCTTTGCCCGTCTTGTATTCACCAGTCTTGTTTTATTACGGTTTTATCCAGAATTGTACAGTGCAATGTATGTTGGCGCTATAGAAATATTAATAAGGGCTACACTAGTGTAGTAATGAAGACCTCAGAGACAAGTTATGGGATACATTAGCAGGCAATATGGAAGTGAACTTTATTATCTATATCAGAATACCAATTTATGGCAGAGTTTCTTACACTTGGTGGAAACGTTCCTCTCTGGTACACTCAGTGTGTTCTCACTGTCTGCACTCCGCAGTCGGTTGCGAGTTTCCAAATACTGCACAGATAGGCCCAGATTCTCTCCGTTGGTGCTTAAGGAACGACTAGATGGTACAAGTGTGAAGAGATTCCCTTGAGGATGCCTGATCCGCGGGAATGTTCTGCGTCCTAGCAACACAAAACAAAAAAATTAATACAGGTTGAGTATCCCATATCCAAATATTCCGAAATACGGAATATTCCGAAATACGGACTTTTTTGAGTGAGAGTGAGATAGTGAAACCTTTGTTTTTTGATGGCTCAATGTACACAAACTTTGTAAAATACTCAAAGTTATAAAAAATATTGTATTTAATGACCTTCAGGCTGTGTGTATAAGGTGTATATGAAACATAAATGATTTGTGTGAATGTACACACACTTTGTTTAATGCAAAAAGTTATAAAAAATATTGGCTAAAATGACCTTCAGGCTGTGTGTATAAGGTGTATATGTAACATAAATGCATTCTGTGCTTAGACTTAGGTCCCATCACCATGATATCTCATTATGGTATGCAATTATTCCAAAATACGGAAAAATCCGATATCCAAAATTCCTCTGGTCCCAAGCATGTGTGTGTATGTGTGTGTGTGTGTGTGTGTGTGTGTGTGTGTGTGTATGTATATATATATATATATATATATATATATATACACACACACACATATATACATACATATATATATGTAAGGCAGGGGAAAAGAACAGGCGCCATATGGTGTAGTATTTAGGAATAAATGGAGTGATATGTATGTGAATATATTATAAGTACCGGATAGATTCTTGAGATTAAGCCTGTATATCTCAGATAATTCTTTGTGGCTGTTCCCCACATCAGAATTCTGTCCCGCGTACACGTAACAGTATCTTTAGGGTCCTCCAATCACAATAATATGGATATCCTTCAGGTTTTCCAAACAATGATTTATTTAACAGTTCCACATAAAATCACACACAGGGCTGGGGCTGGCAATAGTGTCAGTGAACCTCAGAGCAGACTAGATGGAAAGACGGACTCACACAGGCGTCCCGGCTGCAGACACGGATCCGTAGTGTGGATGGTAAAACAAGTCCAAAACGTCGCCTTGGTATTTCTCGGATACACAGATGACCACTCGCTGACTGCTTCAACGCGTTCAACGCCGTGCATCCGGAGCATGGTCCCCAGTACACCGTGTACATCTGGTGCTAGAGGACTTTTCCCCCTTGAGAGCATACCATCTGGGATTGGTGATATACCCCACTGAGTTTTTTTACATGCGGTTTTACATTTTTGTTTGTAAGTGCAACTTTGAAAATAAATGAGTGGTCAAATTTTAGGAACTGCTACACTATATTTGTGTCTCTTTAAGTATCTCCACATTGTCCCCTGTAAAAGGGACTAGGAGGTACTTATGTTTTAGGTCTATACTGGCCTTGGATACAGCAAGGAGGACTTTCTACCATCTGGGATCGGTGACATACCTTATAAGAGTTCTGATATGCTGTTTTAACACACGTTTGTACTGTAAGTGTAACCTTGAAAATTAAAAGGGTTTCCTATTCTAAAGGATTGCTACACTATATTTGTGTTCTTTTAAGTATCTCCTACTGTCCCCTGCAACAGGGACTGGGAGGTACTTATTTTTTCAGATTCTATATTGGTCTGGGATTCAGTAAGGAGGACTGCCATCCGTATAAGTGGACTCTTATATTTATTGATGCTTATCTTCAGGACAGCTATAGATGCGTTTCTGCAAATGGTGAATAATTTTTCATATAAGGTGTTCTTGGTTGTTTTATGGTGATTGGAGAGCGCTATTATCTGTTACACAGTTTTTTCTTGTATAGGTAGGTGGTACATGTCGAAGTAACCTCCACATGAATCCTAGGACCCATGATTTGCATAATATTGTCCAAAGAGGCTTGCAGATTTATGTAGAGCCCATGCAGATTGTTAGCAAATGTTCCAACAGACAATGGGGGGAATTCAAATGTTTGAAGAGTCAGTTGAGTGTCTGCTTTTTCCTATCTAATATACAGGAAAAAAAACAGACACCCAACAGACTTTTTAAAAACATTTGAATTCCCCACAATTAATGGTAAAGATATGTGGTCTTTTTCTCAGTCAGCCACTAGGGGACACTGGAACATGCTGACCCTGGGGTATAGATAGGTGGCTATAGGGAGCCTGGCACTTTACATTTTAAAGTAGTGTGAAAGCTCCTCCCCCTCTACCCCCCATCAGCCCTCAGACTTAGAATCGTGCCAAGGGAGCCAGTCACGTTTGGCTGAGCTCCAGCCTGGATTTAATTTTGGTTTATTTTCTCCTTTTTGTTTCTTGGCCGCAGGATAACCCTTCCCCACTTAAGTGAGAAGTGGGGTCCGGGTCCCTGGTTCTCCTCGGTGCACGAGAGAGGGATTAACAGCGCTAATACAAGGAGTGCTGCTATCCACACCAGACAGCCGCGGTCCTGAGGCGTTCGGCAGTGGTAACTGTTCTGCAATCAGAGCACACACACAAGGGGAGAGGGACTGTTTTGACGATGCGGCTGTTTATTATTAAGGATACAGCCGGAAGCCGTTTACGGTTAGCTGTGATTTAGAGCACTTTTACCTTGTTGTTTCAGGCACCACGTTGGGTCCCTGTAATACATGCAGAGGGGGCGAAGCCAATGAAGAGCGTTATCAAAAAGTGAATAAAAAAAAAAAAAAAGTTAAAAAAACTAATGTCGACCTAATGGCTGTGTCTACTTATTTCCAGTGTCGAACTAATGTGTGCCGACCAATGGGTGTCGACCTAGAGTCCGGATACCCTACAAAACTCTACTGTGTTTGAGCGTTTTGTTAGTGTGTTCTCAGCCTTTAGAATGATGGGCAGGGGAACAGCTGCAAAGGCAACACAAAATTTGTTTGCTT
The DNA here is from genome assembly GCF_028390025.1 of Pseudophryne corroboree. Classification (NCBI taxonomy): domain Eukaryota; kingdom Metazoa; phylum Chordata; class Amphibia; order Anura; family Myobatrachidae; genus Pseudophryne; species Pseudophryne corroboree. Next base: position 323,421,712 of record NC_086446.1, read on the forward strand.
CAAATGCAATAAAAAAAATCTCACACTGATGATTCTTCCTTGTGTGAGGCTTGTGCTGTGGAGATGGGTCAATCTGGCTCCTCTCAGGACACAATTTCTCTCCATTGGGGAAAGTAGCTCTCTCAGGTACTGTGTCGCAATTACAGAGTGAATTTGCAGCAATGCGCAAGTCTAGTGAGGCTGTTGATCTCACACAGGTTTTCAGATCTCCTTCCACTTCTTTTACTGCTGAACTGCTTTGGGTTGCTGATCTCGCCAAGTCGGTAGAAGGTCTGACAAAGCTTCTAGAGTAAGGCAACATCTCGGAATAAGAGGATTTATCTCCTCAGGATTCCGCACATGGGGTAGAACCCCTTATTTTGGCAGTGCGACAGATATTAAACATATCTGACAAAGTAGCACTGGATTCCCTTGTTTGGGTAAAAAGTAACGTTCGTCAGTCACCTATCCTTTCTGTCAAAAACTCAATGATCAACTGACAGAGGCTTGGAAAAACACTCAAACATTTTCAGATGCCGAAGAGATTCCAGGCAAATGACCCTTCTCCAACCTCGATGACAGAAAAATGGGAATCCCCACAGCGTCACCTAGTACATGTGGAGCAAATTGATGGGGAGAGAACACTTAACGCATTTCTGACTTCGTCCTTCATCAGATATTTACTGTAGGTGAAGCTGGGAAAAAAAAAAAAAAAAAAAAAAAAAAAAGATACTGGTCAGGTTAATTCCAGAATATCTGCATCTGCTATTGCAGCTAGGAGAGCGTTGTGGTTGCATTAATGGCAGGTGGGTAGAAGCTCTCCCATTTGCCAGAAGGGATCCGGTCTCTAAGTCGACAGTAACTAGGTCGACAATGTATAGGTCGACCACTATTGGTCGACAGTAACTAGGTCGACAGGGTGTCTAGGTCGACAGGGTCTAGGTCGACAGGTCAAAAGGTCGACATGAGGTTTTTCACATTTTTTTTCTTTTTTTGAACCTTTTCATACTTAACGATCCACATGGATTACGATTGGAATGGTAATCTGTGCCGAGCGAAGTGGTGGCGGAGCGAAGGCACCATGCCCGAAGCATGGCGAGTGAAGCGAGCCATGCGAGGGGACGCGGTGCACTAATTGGGGTTCCCGGTCACTCTACGAAGAAAACGACACCAAAACAACATAAAAAACTCATGTCGACCTTTTGACCTGTCGACCTAGAACAGTGCGACATAAAGACCCTGTCGGCCTAGTTACTGTCGACCAATAGTGGTCGACCTAGTTACTGTCGACCTTCCATACCACACCCTTGCCAGAGAGTTCCTTTTTAGTAAGGAATTAGACAAGTGGATTTCTCAGGCCACGGGAGGAAAATCCACTTATCTCCCAACACCGACTACTCATACAAGACCTTTTATATACGGGGACTTGCTTTCATTCCTTGCGGACAGCACAGGCCTTTCGAGGAAGGAGGAAAGGCTACACCTCAGAGAGGTAGAGGACATGGTAAACTACAACCAGTTGCCCGTCGGCAGGAACCTGCAGAAAAAAAGACTGTGGCATGACAGGATACCGTCCCACATTGGAGTCTCCATGGTGGGGGAACGCCTTCAAAATTTTCAGGACACTTGGTTTCTCCTATCCCCGGATCTGTGGGTCGCAATCTCGTATCCTTGGGTACAAACTAGATTACGAAGTTTACCGCCAGCCAAGTTTTTCACAACAGGTTTGCCCTCCAGTGGGCAAGTCAATACCTGGTGACCTCAGCAGTGTTAATGCCGGTACCACTACACCAAAGAAAGTAGGGTTTCTATTTAAATCTTTTTGTGGTTAAGACAAATCCTGAATCTGAAATTCCTAATCAGTTTTTGGCTTATTACCGATTCAAGATGGAATCGATCACTTCGGTCATCGCAAGCTTGGAACCCAAGGAATAATTTAGTATCCCTGGACATAAAGGATGCCTACCTACATATCCCAATCTGGGAACCATACCAAGCGTTTCTCAGATTTGCGATTAAACAGGATAATTTTCAAATTCAGAGCCTTACCATTCGGGCTGTCTATGGTTCCCAGAGTATTTACCAAGATCAGGTCAGTCATGATTGCTCATCTCAGGTCATTAGGGGGTCACAATTATCCCTTACTTGGACAATCTTCTAATCAAGGCTTCGTCCAAAGTTCTTCTCCAGGAGTATGCTCGGTTAGATTACAATATCTTAGTGGGACACCGTTGGATAATTAATTTCAAGAAATCCAACCTTCTGCCGTCAGAGTCTTCAGTTTCTAGGGATGATACTGGACACGAATGCTCAGAAAGTCTTCCTACTGGAGGACAAAAGCACAGAGTATCCGCCTTATGGTTCAGAAACTACTAAGTCGAGAACAGTTTCGGTACACTTGTGCATTCTCTTGTTTGGGAAGATGGTTGCGGCCTTCAAACCCCTACAGTTCAGTTGATTTCATTCAGTCCTTTTCAACTGGACCTTTTGCATCAATGGTCGGGGTCTCACTTAACCCTTCATCAGATGATACGTTTAGCTCCTCGAACCAGAGTGTAACTCCTTTGGTGGCTTCAGATGAACAACCTCACAGCCGCAAGGAGATTCAGAATATGGGATTGGATTGTGCTGATGACAGATGCCAGTCTCCGAGGATGGGGTGCAGTGGTACTGAATATGCAGTTTCAGGGTCGTTGGTCGCCTCATGAATCAGTTACCGATAAATATGTTGGAACAGACCGCGATCTACAATGTGCTACTGGACAGCGCCCACGTTCTCCGTTCAAGGGCAGTAAGAATTCACTGACAACGTGAATACGGTTGCCTATGTCAAACAGGGCGGTACTCACAGTAGAGCAGCAATTCAGGAAGTTGCACGGATTCTATGCTGGGCTGAACACAACGGTGTCATTCTTTCCGCTGTGTTTATTCCAGGTGTGGACAACTGGAAGCAGACTACCTCAGTCACCAGGATCTTCAGGAGAATGAGCTCTGCGATGGTGGGGTTGCCCACAGGTGGACCTCATGGCGTACAAACTGAATCATCAACTTCCTCTGTACGTGTCAAGAAAACGGGATCCTCAGGCAAAAGCAGTGGAAGCTCTAATGGTTCCTTGGCCGTACGACCTCATCTACCCGTTTCCACCATGTCCACTGCTTCCTCGAGTTCTCAAGAAGATCAAGCGAGAATTGGCCACGGTGATTCTGGTGGCACCAGATTGGCCTCGGAGGGCTTGGTTTTCTGACCTGCGCGCTCTTCTGATGGACAATCCATGGCCACTGTCTCTACATCGAGATCTGATACAACAGGGTCCTTTCGTTTACCGCGACTGCGTTTAACGTGGTGGGTAGTGAGGCTGCCATCTTGAGCAGTCATGGGATTCCGGATGCTGTTATTCCCACAATGTTGCAGGCTAGAAAACCAGTTACAGCATCCCATTACCATCACATATGGTGTTCTTATGTGGTTTGGAGCGAACGTAACAGTTTTCTGACTGGGTCCTTTCAACTGTCCCGGTGTCCACTTATTCTCCAAACAAACAGAGATGGATTCCAGACTCCGCCTGGGATCTCTGAAGGTTCATGTTTCCACATTGTCAATTTTCTTCCAGCGCAGATTGGTGCTCCTTCCAGAAATTCAGACTTTCTTGCAAGGAGTTCTAAGGGTGCAGACTCCGTTTGAGCCGCCCACTGCATCTTCGGATTTGAATCTCGTGCTTCATTTCCTCCAGTCTGGTTTCTTTGAGCCTCTGGAGGAGGTAGACCTAAAATATCTAATATGGATCTGGCATTGGCTTCGGCTCAGAGAGTTTGAGTTGAGTGCTTTGTCCTGCAAACCACCTTACCTCATTTTCCACGAAGACAGAGCTGATTTGAGGACACATTCGTCTTTTCTTCCAAAGGTCATTTCGGCTTTCCATATCATTCAGCTGACTGTGGTCCCGTCATTGCGGGATGATTCTGGTACGCCTTCTACTCTGGATGTAGTTCGGGCTTTGAAGATATATGTGGCCCGAACAATGCCCTTATGGAAGTCGGATGCTTTGCATGTTCTTTATGATGCACCCCAACGGGGGTGACCTGCTATGAAGGCTTATCTTCACAAGCTCAACGACCTCTGGTGTCCATTTCTGCTCACTCCACACGTTCTGCAGGGGCGTCGTGGACTGCTAGCCGTAGAGCCACCACGACCCAACTCTGGCGGGCGGCAACTTGGTCTCATATTCATACTTTTGTTAAGTGTTAAGTTTAACATGTTTGCGGCTTTTGCTTCTAGATTTGGCCGCCTTGTGTTGCAGGTTCCTCATCGATCTCCCGCCTAGGGGGAAACTTTGGGACATCCCCAGTGTCAGCATGTTCCGTTGTCCCCTTGTTGTTGACGGAGAAAATGGGATTTTGATACTTACCCATAAATCCTTTTCTCTGAAACCATAGGGGACACTGGACACCCGCCCACCACTATTCATCTGCCTCGGTCGTTGAATATTTGTTGATTGTGTGTTTTTCTCTCCTCGTTCTAGTGTTTTCTATTCCTCTTCGTCCCGTCTCCTCTCGGCTAATTCTTGACTGAGGGCGGATGGGGGATAGAGGGGGAGAAGCTTTCACACTTCTATAAAACTTAAAGTGCCAGGCTCTCTATAGCCACCCGTCTATACCCCAGTGTCAGCATGTTCCAATGTTCCCTGTGGCTTCAGAGAGAATTATTTATCGTTAAGTACCAAAATCCCATTTTTAGGCTTACTCTCCTCATTGTAAACTCCAAAATTATGCTGGCCTAGAGAGTGTCAAACCTCTGAGTGACAGCATGCTCACTCCCATGAATGTGTGCGTTTGCAATCTTGGTTAACTTGCGTGCACAGAAAGTAACCAATACCCCCAAGAAGGGGTCTGGGAACCTGACACACAGATAGAGATAAATACCATATTCCACAAACAAAGCTATGTACAATTCTTGGGTGCTAACCTGATATTGGGAATTGCGCTGGACTTCTTGCCTTTCCCTACAATCAGTTAAAAAAATACGCAAGCAAGACTTTTCTGTTCATTTTGAACATTTTGATAATAAAATGATTTGCACAAGCCTATCGCCTGTACAACATTTCAACCAGTGTTGTATCTACAATGGGTGCATGATGTGCAATGCAGGGGCCCACACCTCACCCATTTCTTCTAAACTAACCTCTCCAGACTCCTGCGTCTGCAGCTCCAGTGCTGCACAAATCACTATGAAAATAGCGCAATGAACATTTTCACCAACATTTTACATATGCGCAGTAGAAAAATCATCAAGAAAATGGCTCCAGCGCCATTTCCCCAGAGACCAGTACAGCGCCAGAGTCTACTAGTGCCTATTAATGCTCTTACCATCATTATAGTCCTTATGGTGGATAGAGACATGATATCTTCGAGGGTAGGTCCCACCCTTCCCTGCTTTGTCATAGAACTGATTTTCTCGATCTGAATTGGAATAAACAAAGATTACAACTTACAAGGGGAATTACTCATTCATGTGAAAAACATAATACATAGATTTCCTTTCTACCTGAAAAATCCTGCCTGTTATCTGGGTAGCTCCGAGCTCTTGACATCCGAGACTTCCTAAATGATGGGCTAAGAAAAGAGAAAAGATGCAAGTAACTGCAAAAAACACATAACAATAGCACTATGCTATGACAAAACAAGTTAGATGTATTAGCTTTGGTATAAGTGTATGGTATATGGATGTATAGGACTCCAAAATCATTCTACAGATGTAGCCAGAGTAATCTTTGCCGCGATTTGTACGCACACTTGGCAGAAGCAACTGAGCGTGACTACTTGCACGTGCATGTAACATACACACTTGCTGCAGCAACCTAATCGCGACTGAGATTTGTCATACCTACAATGAGAATGGCTACACCTGTTCAGCCTGACAGGAGCATCACATGACTACTTTGTGCTTTTCAAGGACTCTTTTCGCTCTCTGTGGCTCCATTTCCAACCTCCAGTCCTCTAGACAGCTTCTATTCAGAGCGCAACATTTAAACACAGCAGGTAGATCTTCAGATTTCATATAAATATATGTCTCTCTATAGGTGCCATTAAATATTTACCTGTCCTCCGATTGATCCAGAGACTGACAGCTGCCAGATACTGAATTTTCTGTACTACTCAGCGGATCAAGCATCTATGTCAGAAAACAAAAATAGAGATGGAAAAATAAAAATCTAATTTTATTTGCCACACTGCAATGCTAGCAGTGAATGTTAGCCACACAAAAACTTTCCATTGCTCCTCACTGGAAAGGAGTGTCTCCTCCACAGAGTCCAGTCATGTTTATTTCAATCAACAAAAAATAATATACAGGCTGAGTATCCCTTATCCAAAATGCTTGGGACCAGAAGTATTTTGGATATCGGATTTTCCGTATTTTGGAATAATTGCATACCATAATGAGATATCATGGTGATGGGACCCAAGTCTAAGCACAGAATGCATTTATGTTTCATATACACCTAATACACACAGCCTGAAGGTCATGTAATGCAATATCTTTAATAACTTTGTGTATTTAACAAAGTTTGTGTACATTGAGCAATCAGAAAACAAGGGTTTCATTATCTCAATCTCACTCAAATAATTCTGTATTTCGGAATATTCCGTATTTCGGAATATTTGGATATGGGATACTCAACCTGTAATTAATTAATAAATATATATATATATATATATATATATATATATATATATAATATATATATATATATATATATATATATATATATATATATATATATATATATATATATATATATATATATAAATAAAATAAGAATTTACTCACCGGTAATTCTATTTCTCGTAGTCCGTAGTGGATGCTGGGGACTCCGTAAGGACCATGGGGAATAGACGGGCTCCGCAGGAGACTGGGCACACTATAAGAAAGATTTGGTACTACCTGGTGTGCACTGGCTCCTCCCTCTATGCCCCTCCTTCAGACCTCAGTTAGGATACTGTGCCCGGAAGAGCTGACACAATAAGGAAGGATTTTGAATCCCAGGTAAGACTCATACCAGCCACACCAATCACACCGTATAACTCGTGATATTAAACCCAGTTAACAGTATGAAATATAACTGAGCCTCTCAACAGATGGCTCAACAATAACCCTTTAGTTAGGCAATAACTATATACAAGTATTGCAGACAATCCGCACTTGGGATGGGCGCCCAGCATCCACTACGGACTACGAGAAATAGAATTACCGGTGAGTAAATTCTTATTTTCTCTGACGTCCTAGTGGATGCTGGGGACTCCGTAAGGACCATGGGGATTATACCAAAGCTCCCAAACGGGCGGGAGAGTGCGGATGACTCTGCAGCACCGAATGAGAGAACTCAAGGTCCTCCTCAGCCAGGGTATCACATTTGTAGAATTTAGCAAACATGTTTGCCCCTGACCAAGTTGCAGCTCGGCAAAGTTGTAAAGCCGAGACCCCTCGGGCAGCCGCCCAAGATGAGCCCACCTTCCTCGTGGAATGGGCTTTCACTGATTTAGGATGCGACAATCCAGCCGCAGAATGCGCCAGCTGAATTGTGCTACAAATCCAGCGAGCAATAGTCTGCTTAGAAGCAGGAGCACCTATTTTGTTGGGTGCATACAGGATAAAAAGCGAGTCAGTTTTCCTGACTCCAGCCGTCCTGGAAAACATAAATTTTCAAGGCCCTGACTACGTCCAGTAACTTGGAATCCTCCAAGTCCCTAGTAGCCGCAGGCACCACAATAGGTTGTTTCAAGTGAAAAGCTGATACCACCTTAGGGAGAAACTGGGGACGAGTCCTCAATTCTGCCCTATCCATATGGAAAATCAGATAAGGGCTTTTACATGACAAAGCCGCCAATTCTGACACACGCCTGGCCGAAGCCAAGGCCAATAACATGACCACTTTCCACGTGAGATATTTCAGATCCACGGTTTTAAGTGGTTCAAACCAATGTGATTTTAGGAAACTCAACACCACATTGAGATCCCAAGGTGCCACAGGAGGCACAAAAGGGGGCTGAATATGAAGCACTCCCTTTACAAAAGTCTGAACTTCAGGCAGTGAAGCCAGTTCTTTCTGGAAGAAAATCGACAGAGCCGAAATCTGGACCTTAATGGAACCCAATTTTAGGCCCATAGTCACTCCTGACTGTAGGAAGTGCAGAAAACGACCCAGCTGAAATTCCTCTGTAGGGGCCTTCCTGGCCTCACACCACGCAACATATTTTCGCCAAATGCGGTGATAATGGTTTGCGGTTACTTCTTTCCTGGCTTTTATCAGCGTAGGAATGACTTCCTCCGGAATGCCCTTTTCCTTTAGGATCCGGAATTCAACCGCCATGCCGTCAAACGCAGCCGCGGTAAGTCTTGGAACAAACAGGGCCCCTGCTGTAGCAGATCCTGTCTGAGCGGTAGAGGCCATGGGTCCTCTGATAACATTTCTTGAAGTTCCGGGTACCAAGCTCTTCTTGGCCAATCCGGAACCACGAGTATCGTTCTTACTCCTCGCCTTCTTATTATTCTCAGTACCTTTGGTATGAGAGGCAGAGGAGGGAACACATAAACCGACTGGAACACCCACGGTGTCACTAGAGCGTCCACAGCTATCGCCTGAGGGTCCCTTGACCTGGCGCAATATCTCTTTAGCTTTTTGTTGAGGCGGGACGCCATCATGTCCACCTGTGGCCTTTCCCAACGGTTTACCAACAGTAGGAAGACTTCTGGATGAAGTCCCCACTTTCCCGGGTGTAGGTCGTGTCTGCTGAGGAAGTCTGCTTCCCAGTTGTCCACTCCCGGAATGAACACTGCTGACAGTGCTATTACGTGATTTTCCGCCCATCGGAGAATCCTTGTGGCTTCTGCCATCGCCACCCTGCTTCTTGTGCCGCCCTGTCGGTTTACATGGGCGACTGCCGTGATGTTGTCTGATTGGATCAGAACCGGCTGGTTTTGAAGCAGGGGCCTTGCCTGACTTAGGGCATTGTGTATGGCCCTCAGTTCCAGAATGTTTATGTGTAGGGACGACTCCTGACTTGACCAAAGTCCCTGGAAATTTCTTCCCTGTGTGACTGCGCCCCAGCCCCGAAGGCTGGCATCCGTGGTCACCAGGACCCAGTCCTGTATGCCGAATCTGCGGCCCTCTAGAAGATGAGCACTCTGCAGCCACCACAGTAGAGACACCCTGGTCCTTGGAGACCGGGTTATCAGTTGATGCATCTGAAGATGCGATCCCGACCACTTGTCCAAGAGGTCCCACTGGAAGGTCCTTGCATGGAACCTGCCGAATGGAATTGCTTCGTACGAAGCCACCATTTTTCCCAGGATTCGTGTACAGTGATGCACCGATACCCGTTTTGGTTTTAGGAGGTCTCTGACTAGAGATGACAGCTCCTTGGCTTTCTCCTGCGGGAGAAACACTTTTTTCTGTTCTGTGTCCAGAATCATCCCCAGGAACAGTAAGCGTGTGGAAGGAACCAGTTGTGACTTTGGAATGTTTAGAATCCAGCCATGCTGTTGTAGCACTTCCCGAGATAGTGCTACTCCGACCAGTAACTGCTCCCTGGACCTCGCCTTTATTAGGAGATCGTCCAAGTACGGGATAATTAAAACTCCCTTTTTTCGAAGGAGTATCATCATTTCTGCCATTACCTTGGTAAACACCCTCGGTGCCGTGGACAGTCCAAACGGTAGTGTCTGGAATTGGTAATGGCAATCCTGTACCACAAATCTGAGGTACTCCTGGTGAGGAAGGTAAATTGGGACATGCAGGTAAGCATCCTTGATGTCCAAGGATACCATGTAATCCCCCTCGTCCAGGCTTGCAATAACCGCCCTGAGCGATTCCATCTTGAACTTGAATCTTTTTATGTATGTGTTCAAGGATTTCAAATTTAAAATGGGTCTCACCGAACCGTACGGTTTCGGTACCACAAACAGTGTGGAATAGTAACCCCGTCCTTGTTGAAGTAGGGGTACTTTTAATATCACCTGCTGGGAATACAGCTTGTGAATTGTCTCTAGTACAGCCTCCCTGCCCGAGGAAGTTGTCGGTAAGGCCGATTTGAGGAAACGGCGGGGGGGAGGCGCCTCGAATTCCAGCTTGTACCCCTGAGATACTACTTGAAAGGATCCAGGGATCCACCCGTGAGCGAACCCACTGATCGCTGAAATTTTTGAGGCGGCCCCCCACCGTACCTGGCTCCGCCTGTGGAGCCCCACCGTCATGCGGCGGATTTGGAAGAAGCGGGGGAGGACTTTTGTTCCTGGGAACCTGCTGCGTGGTGCAGCTTTTTACCCCTTCCTCTGCCTCTAGACAGAAAGGACCCGCCTTTTCCCCGCCTGTTTTTCTAGGGTCGAAAGGACTGTACCTGATAATACGGCGCTTTCTTAGGCTGTGAGGGGACATGGGGCAAAAATGCTGACTTCCCAGCTGTTGCTGTGGAAACAAGGTCTGAGAGACCATCCCCGAATAACTCCTCACCCTTATAAGGCAAAACTTCCATGTGCCTTTTAGAATCTGCATCCCCTGTC